>NC_045691.1:34645713-34911275 GCF_003331165.1 Xiphophorus hellerii | reverse complement strand
AAAAAGGGGGAAGTATTGACAGTTGGCTGCTTTAGAGCAAACAAGTCTATGTTAACATATTGCCAGGGATGAGAGAGATCACCTTAGAGAATCAATTGTTGATGGCTAATAAACCTGGACCTAAAGAAGCTTTCCAAACAATTTGAAGCCCATCATTCTGCATCGACAAAGATTATTGTCTGAAGCAGTCTTTTTCAAACTGTGTAAATGAATTAAGTGCAGCTGGAGTTCAGCAGTCTGACGGTTGCAGGGAGGAAACTGTTTTTCAGCCTGTTGGTCTTGCTCTGGATGCTCCCCAGCCTCCTGTCTGAGGGAAGGAGATGGAACAGACTGTGTGCAGGATGGATGGAGTCTTTCATGATGTGCATTGTAATGTGTAGAGGTCCATGATGGAGTTTTTGTTTCATTATTACGGTACACAGGCATGCAGATCTTGGTCTGCGGCTGTGCTGAATGCAATATGCCAGTGAAGAGGGGATGAACAGTGTTGCTCCCCACACTGACTAACTTCATCTTAACACTTAAAATAAAATTATTTTACTGACCAGTGGCTGAAAGAAAATGTTTGTTTTTGTCCATGCAATTTAAGTCAATTTGTCTTTTATTATTCTTCTAAATTCCAAATATCCCTAAACTGTTGAAATTTTACACACTTAAGGACTTTTTGATAGCCATGTGTTTTCCATATGTTTTCTACTTCAAGTTGTGGGGACAACTTGAATTTGGGTGGTCTGTGAGTTTTTGTTAAATGGTAAAAGTTACGGTGGCCCTGAGGTGCAAACCACTTCAACAAATTCAAAAACACAACAACATTAACGAAGCACAATTACAAATTCAAAAACACAACAACAATAATGGGACACAATTACAAATTACAAAAACACAACAACATTAACGAAGCACAATCACAAATTACAAAACACAACAACATTAATGAAGCACAATTACAATTTACAAAAACGCCACAACAATAACAAAACGGAAGAGGTATGTCCCAGTGTGAGACCTGAGAGATCGCTGATTGGACAATAGGCATGAATATGTATACGCTGAATCCTACTTACGTCACCGCCATCTTGAAAGTGGCAGTAGAGAGAATGTGCTGCATGGACTAATTTCAACCGTTTTACAGTACAATGTGGACCCACTGCCTTTACCTTTCACAGGTAAGAATTAAAGATAATAATAACTTAAATTTACGAGCAGAATTTCTTGATTTTGTGGCCAGTACTGTGCATTTTCGTGGTGAAACAAGCTTCTAAACAACAGAGAAATATTTCCTTTGTAACTAAATTGCCCCAGTTAACTACTCTGATTATTTTCTTAGCTTAGCTAACTTTTTTTATAATGTGTTTTTCTAAAGAGGGAGAAGCAATGAGAAACCTGTAACAGGCGCTTTTGCCGTTTATTTATTGTTGCCATGGTTACCTAAAAGTTCACAAGACAAGTCGCTGTTTGTGGTCAAACATGGTTACTTTAAGGTACGTCAGTGTTCTGTAAGATGTTTCTTATAATTTATGTAGATTAAAATAATTTGTTTGATATAACAGCGAACCTGAAGTGGACTGAAAGTACATTAATCCAGAAAGCAGCGTGGAGACCGGGGGATTTCATCAGGACAGGTCCATAAAGATCAGAGCTGGAGCTGTTTTTCTTCAGACTTCTGTTTCCCACCTCATCTCCACGATGTCTGTGTTTAAATGCTAAGTCAATGTACCGATATGGTGAAGATATGTTTTTTTTTCCTGAATGTGAATGAATCAGGGATGTATTTTCTATTACACTGTTAATTTTTATCATTAAGATAATTTTTATCGTTTGTTTTAACCTGTGACTAGCCAGATGTCTCAGAAGGCCCAGTCACCAAACTGCTCCCAGCTTGACCAGCAGACTGAACCCCTGCTTGTGCTCTGTGTTGCCAGTATAATATAAATACATTTGTAATGTACTGTACACTTTTTTCTTTCACTTTTTGTGTATTTTAAGTGAAATACATCAATTTGAATTATTAGGGTATTATGACAGTTTATGTAAAGAAATTAAAAATAATTTAATCTGTTAGATTTTGTTCACATTGCTGACTATAGCACAGCCAACATATTTAAAGTAAAATTATGTAGCTAAAGTTTGACAACTATTATCAAAGTTTGTCTTTACAATAAAATGCCTAAAAATGTTAATGAAGTTACGGTTTTTATTCATATCTTGAAATAGCAAATGCCCATTGAATTATGGAATTGTGGTTAATATGTTCATGAATACACCACTGTAAGGGTGTGTGTGGGGGTGTGCGTGTGTGTGTGCGTGTTCATCAACAAAAGCGATTTATCAAAATCAGCTGTATCAAATGTAATTATTGTACCCCAAAACAATTAAAAAATCACATCAAAAAGTTTGAAACGTTTGTTTTTTTTTCCATTCCTAAATATAATAGTGTGTGAGAGATTGTGTCAGTGACATTCATTAACATAAAATACTTTGCAGAACGGCACTTTACGAAGTTTGGCCATTCACTTGTATTAGCTTGCTGGCAGATAAGCCACTAACAATATGGCGGATGCTATAGCGTATCGCAACAACGGGCTGGTTATCAAGCGATAACTTCCAGTTTAAAAGCACTGCTGTCCAATCAGCCATTTCTCAGGTCTCCAACCCTTTCCGTTTTGTTAATGTTGTAGAGTTTTTGAATTTGTAATTGTGCTTCGTTAATGTTGTGTTTTTTAATTTGTTGAGGTGGTTTGTACCTCAGGGCCTCCATAGTAAGTGGTCCGACCAGCAGGCTTTTCCTTCCAACTATTATGTATGGTGGTGAATAGATGATGTTTTGGCCTTATTTTCCAGCCAGTGGACCTTGGCATTTAGCAGATATTGAACCAATCATGATCTCTGTGAACCAGTTATCTGGTGACAAATTTGGGGCTGTTCAACAGCTAAAGGCCAACCTGAGCCAATAAAACACCAAGACAATATTGTGAAAGAAGTAGGAGACCAAAAGTAATACAGAAACCATTTGCTCTACAAGTTGCAGAATCTTGTGATGTGACTAAAATAACATCCTAGATCTCAAATTGAAAATCATTACTAACACAGTGGAATTGATTGAGATGTGTTTGGTACACATATGTTCTAATTTTTGAACAAAATTAAGAAACAAGACAGTTTTGTTTAATCTGTCTCAACTGAAAATAAAATATACTGCACATTAAGAACCCCAATTATTGTGTCCTGTGAGACTAAGTATTTCCTGGGCTACATATACATAGCTGGTGAGGCTAATTTGAGGCTATATTTGTAAATCTAATTATAATCAGATTTACAAATATTGACCCCCTGCATGTCATTGTTTACATAAGGAAATTTCGCGCATGCTGAAAACACTGGAGGGCAGAAACACTATTCTTTTACATATCATCCATAGCAGCGCTGCCGCGGTAGATTAATTCCGTTAACTCAATCAAACTCGGACGTAGATATTATTAATTTCGTGCTGTGCTCCACAGCAAAGGGAAAAACCGTTAAAGCACAACTCAAAACCACTTCTGTCTTGCTCTCTGGATCAGCGCAGCTGCGCGTAGACTCGTTGCCATAGCAACTGACAACAACACCACAAAAAACCACTCAAGTATTTCCCACACAAAGAGCAGGACGTTAAGTCTGTTGCAGTAGTATGGTTTTAGGTTTGTTTATTTTGCGATTATTAGTAAGTGGTTGCGGTGGTAAGAGGAGAAAACTATTAATACAGTATATCGCTGCACTTGACTTACTGTATGGCTAGCTCGCTGTTACTGTCTCTTACTCTGCAGTTGTGGAGTCACAATATCTGGATCATGAGCACCCGCTGCTATGAGGCAAGAGAACCGCCTGCATCACCTCGAATCTGTTCTCTGCCGTTTATGATCGCTTCTCCGCACACGAAACACGTTACACACAGTTAGTGACAAAAAACACTGTGTATACATAAGCTAAATTATGGAAAATCAGTTCATACATTAAATGTTTTTTAGCCATTTTATTGGCGACATACAGATAGGAGGAGCATGCTCTTATAGAATGGCAGCCAGCGCAGTTAGCGAGAGGTTGCGCAATCCAAGGTGAAGCTCAGCTCGCTGCTGGTTCACCAACTTCACTTCCGAGCATTTGAATGGGAAAATGCGAAGATTCAGCAATTTTGAAGAAAAAATAATCAGAATTGGTTAAGCTAAATGAAAAATAGGTACTTTATAGTACAAACTACAGGGTGAAAATAGCAATATAAATTATTTTATCATTGTATGTTATCTTTCCATGATGACAGGTGAGGCTCTGCCTCCCCTGACCGCACATCACTGATATATACAGTATATATATATATATATATATATATATATATATATATATATATATATATATATATATATATATATATATATATATATATATATATACAGTATATACAGTACAGACCAAAAGTTTGGACACACCTTTCTAATTCAATGGGTTTTCTTTATTTTCATGACTATTTATAAGGCAAGAAATCCCACTTATTAACCTGACAGGGCACACCTATGAAGTGAAAACCATTTCAGGTGACTACCTCTTGAAGCTCATCGAGAAAATGCAGAGTGTGTGCAATGCAGTAATCACAGCAAAAGGTTGCTACTTTGAAGAAACTAGAATATAAGGGGTATTTTCAGTTGTTTTACACTTTTTTGTTTAGTTCATATTTCCACATGTGTTATTCATAGTTTTGCTGCCTTCAGTGTGAATCTACAATGTCAATAGTCATGAAAATAAAGGAAACTCATTGAATTAAAAGGTGTGTCCAAACTTTTGGTCTGTACTGTATATATATATAAATATATGTGAACATGCACATTAGTGGCCTGTAGGAGACGCACATTTTGTGAAGTGGATCTCCTATTCTTCCTTGCAGGTAGCTGTCCTGTTGCTGGGCCGTAGCCCTCTTATGGCTCCCTCAGTATCTCTAGTTTTATTGGCCAGTCTCCTGTTACTTAATCCATGTTTTGGGCTTTTAGACACTGTGCTGAGTGACAGAAAATCTTCTCGCCACCACTCGCATTGATGTTCCATCTTTGACTATTTAAGCAACTTCGGTGGGCTGTAAAAAACGCCTCATGATCCCTTGATGAGGGACAGCATTGATAAACTAGAAAGGAAAAGGACAGAGAAATGATCTGTAATCACCACCTGCAATATCACGCTTTTATAGGTGTTGTCTTGCGAATTGCCTCTCATCAGCAGCAGGTGAAATTGATTCACAATAAGTGTTACTAACTGGTGGCATTGATTCTACAAAGGTGTGACTGCATTACATTGTTTTGTTAAGTGTTCCCTTTATTTTTTGAGCCGTGTATTTCTCTAATATCATGGACATCATTTCATTTTTTGTTTAAGATCATGTCCTTATTTAGCCCTGAATATATGTAGAGAACTGGTCTTATTTAGCCTGCATGTCCTTTCTAAAATTATCTTAAACAAAGACATTGATAGTTAACTTTAACAACATTTAGCTATAGATGAACATGTTAATCTGGATGGTGTGACATCCTCACAATTACAGGTGACTTATTAAATTCAATTAAGCAATTAGAATACATTCTTCAGATATCCTTTTTGTAGAGTAAAGCTGCCCTGGTACTTGGAGATAACCAAGTTCTCCATACTGTATATATGAAATGCCTGAATAGAACATAAGTGGAAAAATTCAACTTACCTTAATATAAAATTCACTTACTCTACTGACTTGAGAAATATTGCACCCCTGGTTAACATCTGCATTTTCTATTTGTTAATTAGTTTGATTTGTTTTCACCCAGTTGACAGGCGTATTTACAGACTGGCAGTGTGCATGTTGTAAAGATCACTATTACCAATTAGTTCACGCACATCGGCAATGTGTTGCATAATATTTATTTGCAGTTGCAAATATATTAATGTGAATACACACATGGCACTGCATTGCATCAGCTAAAATACACTAACTCTGTGTTGGCAAAGACGTTTGTGACATCACGTTTTTAGTCAGATGTACCACATTCAAGTTTGGGTTCAAAAACCATTCGACTCAGAGGTTGTTTTTGTCTTTGGTACACATTCTATGGCTGCAATGTATAAATACCATGAGAAGCCTACAAAGGTATCCAACAGATATGCAGAAACCTAAGGTCAACATTTTACAATGAAAAGCAAAACGCGATTTCAAAACCTAGGAAATTAAGCAACTTCAGGGTACAACAGCCTTGGTAAAATGACCCCTCATATGTGGTTCATGCTTTTTACCTTTAGACTCTAGAGGCACTGGCTGGTGTGTAGATTCAGCACAATCTGTGGCAAAGGTTCATCCACTGCCAGTTGACTATACACACAACTGCTGTCAAATTAAAGAAATTAGCGTGTTTGCAAGAAATCTGTGCTTAAACTAAGAAGTTGTGGAGTTGTAAGTAATTCTTAAATGAGAAATAATTACTCTGTGTTCTTGTCAGCGACAGTCCAGTGAGACAAAAAAACATATGTTTTACATATTTCAAAAGAATCTTCTTATTTGAATATTCTGGAAGGTGACCTGGTACAGATTGACCCGCTGCACTTCTTCACCTCTTTACTTTTCCTGTCACTGTTTGTGTCAGTTTGTTTTCATAACCAGACTGGTCAGTTATTAACTGACATTTTAGTGCACACTTGCAAGTTTTGTAATTATGTCACATTCCTTTTCTTTTTTTTCCCCAGGAATTAGCCGCCACCGGTGACCAATTCGACATGGTCTTCATTGATGCAGACAAGAGTAATTATATCAATTACTACAACTTTATTATGGACAATAACTTGTTGAGATTGCAAGGGGTTATATGTGTAGATAACTCACTCTTCAAAGCAAGGGTTTATCTTAAAGACACTACGGATATCAACGGCCTGGCTCTTCGAGATTTCAACCAGTTTATTGCGAATGATCCCCGGGTAGAGCAGGTACTTCTCTGACTTCATTTGGGTTTTTGATTCCTATTCCCTTTTAATGTTAATGTCACCCTTTGTGTTTGAAAGGTCATCATCCCTCTCAGAGATGGCATCAGTCTTATCAGGCGTGTCTCTCTGACCTCAGCATATTTGCTCTCTCAGGTACAGTTGAAACCTTCCTCTTGGTATGGTTATCTCTGAATAAGCCTTAGTCTTAGATCTTGTCCATTAGGATGACATTACGGACGATGAAGTCTTTCGAGGTGTCAAGGGGCGTTTCATCCTGGATCGGATGCGTCTGGATGGGAAGGTGGCCTATGTGACAGGTGGCGGGCAGGGCATTGGCCGGGGGTTTGCTCATGCCCTGGGTGAGGCTGGTGCCAAGGTGGCTGTGGTGGACATAGACCAGACCAAAGCTGAGGCAGTGGTTAAGGAGCTCCTCCTCAAAGGTGAGATACATGGTCGCAAAAAGGAACTGTCTTGCATAAATAAAGAAGTTTTTCACGTTTAGTCACATTTAGCTAAATTTATTAACATTTAGTCATGTTTAGTCACATTTGGCCACATTTATTGAAATTTAGCCAGATTTAGCCATTTTTAACATTTACAGTGAACCCTCGCTATATTACGTTTCACCTTTCACGGTCTCGCTGCTTCACGGATTTGCATCGTGCATTGTGTTCTGCATTCTGATTGGCTAAACAGTCTCTCCGCTTCTTCTCTACCTGTGTGTCAACAATGTTGCGGTTTAATATGTACACATACATAAAACAGCTTGCCAAATTTAACATAATCGATGGTGGCATATCGGTTTATAAAAATCTTTTTGCCCAGAAGAAAAAAGAGCGACAACAACTACCAATAACTATGTTCTTCTCTCGAAAAAACACACCTGCACCGCAGGCTTTAGAAGAAAAAAAACGCTTACTGAGTGGAGTCAGGATACAGCGGCTCAGTCAGAAGAGCAGTGAAATACAGGTGACTCACCATTTGTCCTACTGTACTTTTTTTTTTTTTTTCATAATCATTTTTTATTTTCTCCCATTCTAATCCAACGACTCAGGTCGCGGTGGAGAAAGTTTTGGCACATCCACACATTTATCTGTTCTAAGCATCTGTTCAGTGATTGGATGGGCTCTGAGTCACCTGGTGACATCGTAATGTAGAGCTGTGTGTCATCTGCATAGTTATGGTTAGTTTTTATAAGTGGTTTGATTACTGCTGTTTTCAAAGCCTGAGGGAAAACGCCTGATGAGAGCGATGAGTTCACTATTTGGATCAGATCAGCAGCAATAACAGGCAGGACTTTCTTAAAGAAATGTGTGGGTAAAACATGTAGACAGCAGGAACTGGAGCTTAGTTGACTTATAATTTCCTGTAGGGTTTTATAATTAAGTAGTTGGAATTGGGTCATTTTTCCTGTATTTGTTTTGTTTGGGCACAGCATTGGTACTGACTTTATAGTGGATGTACAGATTAATCCTCTGATTTTTTGAATTTTCTCTGAAAAGAAGCTGGAAAACTGGTTGCAGGCGGCAATACGTTGGAATTCAGGCGGTAACGTCACAGGAGAGTTTGTGATTCTGTCTACTGTTGCAAATAAAGCTCGAGCATTGTTAATGTTTTTGTTTATGACATCTGCAAAGAAAGCCTCTCTTGCATGTTTTAGTGTTAAATGATAGTTACGTAGTCTTTCTTTATAGATATTACAATGAACGTGGAGTTGAGTTTTACGCCATTTTCGTTCTGCCCTACGGCAGAGTTGTCTTGCAGATCTAACTGTTTGTGTATTTCTCCATGGAGATTTCTTTTTACCAGACACAACCTTCATTTTAATTGGGGCAATGGAATCAATAATATCTGAGACTTTAGACTGAAAATCATTTACCAACTTATCTACATCATTACAGCTTAAGGGTGAGGATGAAGAGTAGATTTGATTAAAAGTTTCTGCTGTGTTTTCAGTGAGAGAACGTTTTGTGATGGTTGCTGTTTGTATAAGTGGGTTAAAAGATAAAGAACTTTCAAAGATAACAGCGAAGTGATCCGACAATGTGACATCAGTTACAGAGACATTGGAAATATTCACACCCTTACTGATAATCAGGTCCAGTGTGTGTCCTTGAGTGTGTGTTGCTCGTTTGACATGTTGTGTTAGACCAAAAGTCTCTAAAATATTAGCGAGCTTTTTTGCCCCTCTGTCTTGGGGGTTGTCAACATGAATGTTGAAATCACCGACAATTATTAAACAATCATAATCAATACATAGGAGAGATAGAAGCTCATTCAAGTCAGTAAAGAACTTTTCAACAAAAGTTGGAGTTTTGTAGAGTTACAGTCAACGTTCGTTTGTGGCCTTTAACCTCAATTCCAAGATACTCAAAAGAGGTGAAGTGACCCAAAGAGATTTTACTACTATTTATGGTATTCTTAAATATTGAAGCCACGCCTCCTGTCATGAATTGGTGCGGTGGATGTGGTGAGGCAGACGCAGCAGACCCAGGATGAGGTAAAGATGGTAATTTTAATACTGAATAACGTTCAAAAAAGTCCACAAAGATTCTGGCGGCACGGCTGAGCGGAAACCAGGGCTCACACCGGTAGCAACAGAATGATGGCGAGGCAAATGAACAGGCAGACAGAAATCACACAACAAGCGACGAGGACCCGACAGAGACGCAGACACACAGGTGGCATTAAATGCACGGGAGGGTAATCACAGAAACGAGACACACCTGGGAACAATCAAGGGGAGGACAGGACAACGAAGAGACTCAAGGACACAGAAAACTCTAAATAAACACAGAAAAACACGGAACATGACAATACCCCCCCCTCAAGGGCGGCTACCAGACGCCCAAAAAAACAAAAAACACAACAAGGGTGGGCGGAGGGGCGCCGGATGGGGGGCCAGAGTCCAGGAACAACAAAAAACTACCCAAAGGAGTGGGCGGAAACACAGACAACACTCAGAGTCCAAAACAACAAAAAACAACCCAACGGAGTGGGTGGAGGCACAGGAAGGGCCAAGAGTCCAAAAACAACAAAAAACTACCCACAGGGTGGGCGGAGGCAAAGGAGGCGGGAACCACGGAGGTGGTCCGGCGGTGGTCCGGCGGTGGTCCGGCGGTCGTCCGCGGCGCTGGAGGCGGGAATCACGAAGGTGGTCCGGCGGTCGTCCGCGGCGCTGGAGGCGGGAACCACGAAGGTGGTCCGGCGGTCGTCCGCGGCGCTGGAGGCGGGAACCATGAAGGTGGTCCGGCGGTCGTCCGCGGCGCTGGAGGCGGGAACCACGAAGGTGGTCCGGCGGTCGTCCGCGGCGCTGGAGGCGGGAACCATGAAGGTGGTCCGGCGGTCGTCCGCGGCGCTGGAGGCGGGAACCACGAAGGTGGTCCGGCGGTCGTCTGCGGCGCTGAAGGTGGCGATGAGGAGTCCCGGGGGCCGCCCACAGACGGCGACGACGAGCACCCAGAGGCAGGGTCTCGGGAGGAGCACCGAGAGTCGGGGTCTCCGGTGGAGCACAGAGAGTCGGGGTCTCGGGTGGAGCACAGAGAGTCGGGGTCATGGGAGGAACGCAGAGGGTCTCGGGAGGAACGCAGAGGGTCTCGGGAGGAACGCAGAGGCTCTCGGGAGTCGGGGTCTCAGGAGGAACGCAGAGGGTCTCGGTCTCGGGAGGAATGCAGAGGGTCTCGGTCTCGGGAAGAACGCAGAGGGTCTCGGTTTCGGAAGGACCACAGAGGGTCTCGGTCCCGGGAGGAGCGCAGAGGGTCTCGGTCTCGGGAGGAACGCAGAGGGTCTCGGTCCGGGAGGACCGCAGAGGGTCTCTGTCTCTGGTGCGCTGGCTGATGCGCCGGCTGGAGGAATGCCGGAGCGAAGCCTCGGAGCCGGCAGCAGGGGAATGCCGGCACGAAGCCGGCAGCGGGGGAATGCCGGCACGAAGCCTCGGAGCCGGCTGTGGAGGAATGCCGGAGCGCACCTTTGGAACCGGCGGCAGAGGAAGGCCGGAGCGCACCCTTGGAACCGGCTGCGGAGGAATGCCGGGGCGAAGCCTCGGGGCCGGCTGCGGAGGTGAGCCGGGGCGACGCCTCAGGACTGGCGGCGGAGGAGCGCCGGCAGGAACGCCGGCAGGAATGGACGCTGGATCGGAGGCGGGAGGAGAGTGTTTGCCCTGAATGAACCGGTCATGTAGTTCAAATACTATCTCCAACATAACTGAGTCTCTTTTGAACAGATTGAACAGGTAAGTAAAGTCCTCCTCTGAATTGGGCTCAAAAAGGTTTGCCGGTAGCGACGGGGTAGCGAGGGTGGTGGCTGTCGGGGTGTGCATCTGGTTAATCGCCAGGGTGTAGTCCGAGTCCAGTCCCATTTCTTCCAGCAGCAGCGGAGATGGCAGGGTCTCTACGTCCCTGTAGAGATCCCGCTGAGCCAGCTCCAACTGCTGCTGGATCCATACCTCTTGGTACTGCTGAGCCATGAACTGCTTTCTCACCTCGGTTTGGTCGGGTCCTTCTGTCATGAATTGGTGCGGTGGATGTGGTGAGGCAGATGCAGCAGACCCAGGATGAGGTAAAGATGGTAATTTTAATACTGAATAACGTTCAAAAAAGTCCACAAAGATTCTGGCGGCACGGCTGAGCGGAAACCAGGGCTCACACCGGTAGCAACAGAATGATGGCGTGGCAAATGAACAGGCAGACAGAAATCACACAACAAGCGACGAGGACCCGACAGAGACGCAGACACACAGGTGGCATTAAATGCAAGGGGGGGTAATCACAGAAACGAGACACCCATCCATCCATCCATCTTCTTCCGCTTATCCGAGGTCGGGTCGCGGGGGTAGCAGCTTCAGAAGGGAGGCCCAGACTTCCCTCTCCCCAGCCACTTCTTCTAGCTCCTCCGGGGGAATCCCGAGGCGTTCCCAGGCCAGCCGAGAGACATAGTCCCTCCAGCGTGTCCTGGGTCTTCCCCGGGGCCTCCTCCCGGTGGGACGTGCCCGGAACACCTCACCAGGGAGGCGTCTAGGAGGCATCCTGACCAGATGCCCGAGCCACCTCAACTGGCTCCTCTCGATGTGAAGGAGCAGCGGCTCTACTCTGAGTCCCTCCCGGATGACTGAGCTTCTCACCCTATCTCTAAGGGAGAGCCCAGCCACCCTACGGAGAAAACCCATTTCGGCCGCTTGTATCCGCGATCTCGTTCTTTCGGTCATGACCCAAAGCTCATGACCATAGATGAGGGTGGGAACGTAGATCGACCGGTAAATCGAGAGCTTCGCTTTTTGGCTCAGCTCTCTCTTCACCACGACGGACCGGTACAGCGCCCGCTTGACAGCAGACGCTGCGCCAATCCGCCTGTCGATCTCCCGCTCCCTTCTTCCCCCATTCGTGAACAAGATCCCGAGATCTTTAAGTATCTCGAGAAACGAGACACACCTGGGAACAATCAAGGGGAGGACAGGACAACGAAGAGACTCAAGGACACAGAAAACTCTAAATAAACACAGAAAAACACGGAACATGACACCTCCTCCTTTTTTGTGTTTTCTATTCTTACTGAAGAAATTGTAGTTAGGAGGCGCAGATTCAATTAGAACGATCGATTCATTATTATCATTCAACCATGTTTCTGTCAGAAACATAACATCGATATTATGCTCAGTGATGAAATCATTAATTAATAGAGCTTTAGCACAGAGAGATCTTGTGTTTAAAAGAGCTAGTTTAAGTGACTTGGAGGCCAAGAGTTCTTCAGTCTGAGGTTCCTTTAGGCAAGGGATCAGTCTGATGTTTGAATTAAAACAGCTGTATTTTATGTTTCTGTTTCTTGTAAATTTTCTTGTAGTGATCCGGACAGGTAATGTCCTGTTCTGCAGTGCCGGGGGGCCAGACACATTCTGGAGCAAGAAGGGTGTAAAGATAAAGTCTGGACCCCGGCCTCAGACCTCAGAAATGCAGAGTGATGGATCCTCTGGGAAGTTAGAGTCAGGTGGCTAAATGAAGTGAGGTCTGCTACGTGAGCGCTAAGGAGAGACGTCCCAAGTACAACCTGTTGATTCATTCCATCTGTAAATTTAAGAAACTCCAGTCCAGAAGACATTTCTTCATGTGTATCTTGTGAATCCTGTGAATAAGTGGGTGAGCAGAGAGGGAGGGAAGAAGGAGGTAGGGAACCAGTCGCTCCATCTCCAGTCGATGTTGTATCAGCTTGTTTTTGTTCCTGATAAGCCGAGTGTTTCTTCCTAGTCAGAAATCCTTGAGCCTTCTGAAGCGATGATCACGTTGCTGTCCTTGTTGATAAAATGAAAAAGATTTGCAGTGAGTAGCTATATCCCATGTTTATTAAGATTGCGTCCGCCTCTTCCAAAAAGGTGAAAGCGCTGCCAATAGATCCAGAGGTTATCGATGAAGGTCACTGAGCTGGCAGAGCAGGTTTTAATCAGCCATTTGTTTATCATGTCCAGCCTGGAGTATTTTTCGTCTCCCCATTGAGGTGATGGAATTGGACCACTGAGAAATAACTTCATTTTTAACTTTCCCATAGTGTTCAGTAGAATATTAAAGTCCTTTTTCAGAATCTCAGATTTCTGCTTTGCCACATCGTTGGCTCCAACATGCACAACTAAGGACTCAATATCTGGCTGATCAGCGGTTAGCGAAAGAACTTTACGAGTTAAATCAGATACAGTGTCACCAGGAAAAGAAAACACTCTCGTTTTCTTGGGATTGCAAACGTGACTGATTCCATTTACTGCCTCATCTCCAACAATAAGCACTTTTGGCATACCTTTCGTTTTCCTGATAGCCGCTTTGTCCTTTGGGGCTTTGGGGGGTGGATGTGTTGGTCTTTCCTCATTGTTGATGTTTGAAAGCGAGGTTTCACTCAGAGGCTCAGGCTGGAGTACAGAAAATCTGTTTTTCAGTGGGATTCCCACAGAGTCAGAATGTTTTGAGGCTCGGGCTGGTGGCTTTGTCCTTGGGTGCGGGGTCGGTGGAACCGTTTTGGTTTCAGCTGCTTGTTTGTTTTTCTTTGGTGGAGTAGGTGTTGAGGTTGAAGGTGGGTTTCGGCTCAGAGCCGGCCACGCTGATTCGTCCAGGTGAGGGGTTCTCCCTGTCAGTCGCCTCATCGGATCTGCGGTGTGAGACTTTTGCTTTGGCTTGGCACCCAGAGCGTTCCAGGGTGAGCTGCTTGATGCGAGTCGTACAACCTCTCCGTTGATTTGAGGAAGAGTTGTCTGATTTCCACAGTTAGCGTTGATTTCAAAGTTCACCTCCAGCTGTTTGATCTTCATTTCTATAGACTGAAGTCGTTGTATAATACTGCTTATCTCCTTGGGGTCGGCCAGAGGCATTTTGTCCTGGTTCAACTTGGAGATGAAGAAAAGTAAGGTAAAAATAAAAGTAAGAAAATCCCCCAATCCTTAGGTTTGTAGTAATCCAGTTATGATGTTGAAAATGTGAATATAACTATAAAAACTGTCACTTTAAAAATAGCTCAGGCAAAGTTATCAGTAAAGACAGGAGAGAGCAGGACAAGCTGTTCCTCCTTCAGCTGCCACACAAGAGTGAATGATAAGATATGCTGTATTACACTCTTATTACTCAGTTTCAATCCCACATAGTATCGCTACCAACATCTATTTAGCAAGGTTTAATAAAAAAAGTATAATTTAACTAAAATATTTTAAAGTATAGGGACAAAATAGCCCACAAAACCACATATTTTGTCCTGATTAACCGCCAAACAATGAGTTGTTTACAGTAGTAACAACATTGCAGACAGCAAACTAAAGCCATTTATAAATATATTTACAAGCTGTAATGATAAAAGCAGAATCAGCCAGAACCCAAAACGCAGCCACAACAAGAGGATGGTTAACCAAAAAGTTTTATTACTAAAGTAAATGGTGTAGAAGGATGTGGTCACACTAGTGGGTCAGGGACGAGGAATCCACAGGGGTCAGGAGTCCAGCCGGGGGAGGGGAGGGTGAATGGACAAGGGGAGATCTGTGGGAGTCTCAGGGGACAAACAGACGACAGGGGCAAAATCCACCAACCAGAGGCTGAGTCGTGAAACGGTCCAGGGTCATGCACGGGAGGGTCTCAGGCAGTGAAAATCCAGAATCCAGAAGGCAGGAGGCAGGGTCAGAAACAGGCAGGGTTCAGCAACAGGACTTTCAACAGCAAAAGGATTAGGCAAAAATCTGTGGTCAAAAACAGGCAGGATCAGAAACCAGAAAACACTTTGAAACATGAGACAAGGCTTGAAAGCTGTGACAGGGGCAACAGACGATCTCGCACTGAGCTGGTGACGAGCAGCTGATTAAGTAGGGACCAGCTCAGTGCAGGTGAGGGCAATGAGCAATCAGCACAGCCAAGCCAGAGCTGAAGGGCTGGAATCATGACATCACCTCCCCCTCAAGGGGCGGCTCTTGACGCCCCTCTGGGCTGGTCCGGATGCTGGCAATGGAAATGGCGGATGAGGCCCTTATCCAGGATCAGGCGAGAAGGCACCCAGGACCTCTCCTCAGGACCATAACCCTGCCAGTCGACAAGATATTGGATGCCACGGCCCCAACGTCGGGAACGCAGCAAGCGTCTCACAGTAAAGGCAGGGGCTCCATCAATGAGTCGGGGGGGTGGAGGGGGTCTGGAAGGAGGGCAAAACCTGGATGACCTCACAGGTTTGACCTTGGAGACATGGAAGGTGGGGTGTACACGCATCGAAGAGGGCAGATGGAGACGCACCGCTGCTGGGTTAATAACCTTGGCAACAGGAAATGGACCCACAAAACGGGGTGCCAACTTGCGATTCTCTACCTTGATGGGTAGATCCTTAGTGGATAACCACACCTTCTGACCCACCAGGTATCTAGGGGCTTGGGATCTGCGGCGATTGGCATTGCGGGCATAAACAGCAGAGGTCTTGCAGAGAGTCGCTCTGGCCTTTCTCCAGACTCTGAGACAACGTCGTGCTGATAAATGGGCAGCAGGAACCTTGGTAGCCCCTTCCTGAACAGAGAAAATAGGCGGCTGATAGCCAAAAACGACATGAAATGGTGACAGACCTGTGGCACTTGATGGTAATCCATTGATGGCGTACTCAACCCAAGGTAAGTTCTGGGACCAGTGACTGGGAGCATCCATGCAAAGGATGCGCAACTTGGACTCAACCTCCTGATTCATCCTCTCTGTCTGGCCATCTGTCTGAGGGTGAAAACCTGAAGAGAGACTGACGTTAATGCCGAGAAGGGTGCAAAACTCACCCCAAAAACGGGAAATGAATTGCGGCCCTCTATCAGAGACAATGTTGCGGGGGATGCCATGAAGTCTGAACACTTCTCGGGCCATCACTTCAGCGAGATCAGGTGCTGAAGGTAACTTGCGTAGAGGAATGAGGTGGGTCATCTTAGAGAATCTGTCAACCACCGTGAGGAGTACAGTGTTACCTTGAGAGGGAGGCAGGCCAGTGACAAAATCCATAGAGAGGTGGGACCACGGTCGATGTGGAATAGGCAGGGGCCTTAGCAGACCGGCTGGGGGACGTCTGGAGGGCTTTACTCTGGAACACGTGGTGCATGCTGACACAAACTCTCGTGTGTCTTTTCTGAGAGTGGGCCACCAGAATCCTGACTGGACCACTGCTAGAGTCTTGGTTATACCTGGGTGACAGAAAAGTTTAGAGCCATGGCAGAACTGAAGGACTTTAGACACCATCTCTTCAGGAACAAACAGAAGACCCGTAGGACACTGAACTGGAGGTGGATGTTTCTGATGACTCCTCTTGAGCAAGGTCTCAATACTGATAAGAGCTAGCCTGGTCTTGGAGGGAAGGATGTAGTTATGGTCAACAGAATCAGAAAGACAGACAGAAGATTGATGGAGTCTAGAAAGGGCATCTGGTTTGACATTCTTGCTGCCAGGTCGATAGGCCAGGGTGAAGTCAAATCTACTAAAGAATAGTGCCCACCTAGCTTGGCGTGGGTTCAGTCTCTTGGCAGACTTTAGGTATTCCAAGTTCTTATGGTCTGTCCACACAGTAAAAGGATGTGTGGACCCCTCTAGCCAGTGCCTCCATTCCTCTAAGGCTAGCTTGATAGCCAACAGTTCCCTGTCTCCAACGTCATAGTTACTTTCGGAGGCAGAGAGCCGGCGAGAAAAAAAGGCACAAGGATGTAACCTGGCATCATCTGCGAACCGTTGAGATAGGACTGCGCCGACCCCAGTGTCGGAAGCATCAACCTCCACCACAAAAGGGTTAGATGGATCAGGAAAACGCAGAATGGGAGCTGAGGTAAAGAGATGCTTAAGCTTACCAAAGGCTTGTTTAGCCTCTGAAGACCACTTGAACTGAGTCTTAGTAGAAGTGAGTTGATGAAGGGGGGCAGCCACTGAACTAAAATCCTTGATAAAACGGCGATAAAAATTGGCAAACCCAAGAAACCGTTGAAGCTCCTTCAAACTGGATGGTTCTGGCCACTCCAAGACTGCTGCCACCTTAGATGGATCCATGTTAATCCTGCCGGGAGCAATAACAAACCCCAGAAAAGATACAGATGACTGGTGGAATGCACACTTCTCAGCCTTAACAAATAGTTTATTTTGGAGCAGCCTGAGAAGAACCTCACGAACATGCTTGATATGGGTAGGAAGATCCTTCGAAAAAATCAAGATGTCATCAAGGTATACAAACACAAATCTGTTAAGCATGTCCCTTAAAACATCGTTAACCAATGCCTGGAAAACGGCTGGAGCATTAGTGAGCCCAAAGGGCATGACCAGGTATTCATAATGCCCTGAAGGGGTATTGAATGCTGTCTTCCATTCGTCTCCTTCTCTTATGCGGACCAAATGGTAAGCATTACGCAGATCCAGTTTAGTGAACACCGTACTACCTTGAAGGAGCTCAAAAGCCGAAGTCATGAGAGGCAGAGGGTACCTGTTCTTGATGGTAATCTCGTTAAGGCCTCGATAATCGATGCATGGTCTAAGAGAGCCATCCTTCTTGCCCACAAAGAAGAATCCTGCTCCTGCTGGGGAAGAAGACTTTCTGATTAGTCCTGCCTTGAGGGCGTCAGAAATGTATTCCTCCATAGCCCCTCTTTCAGGACCAGAAATGGAATACAATCTGCCCCTAGGTGGGGTGGTTCCAGGGCGAAGGTCAATGGTACAGTCGTACTCTCTATGAGGAGGCAGAGAAGTGGCTTTAGACTTATTAAAAACCTCACACAAATCATGATAAACCTTAGGGACCCTAGACAAATCTGGGTAATCATGGTTGATCTCACAGGGAGATGTCATGATGGGAGCTTCCCTCAAACAAGAAGTGGAGCAGGATGGTCCCCAAGACTGAACCTCACCCGTTAACCAATTAATGACTGGACTGTGTTTGATGAGCCAAGGGCGTCCCAGAATCACCGGAATCTCTGGGGACTTGGTCAGCAGAAATGTGATCCTGTCATGGTGGTTTCCTGAAATCAGTACAGAAACAGGCTTAGTGCAGTGAGTTATGGTATCAATGAGATGCCCATCAATGGCAAAAATCTCACGTGATTTCTCTAGAAGTTCCAACTCCAGGGCGAGCTTATGAGCTAGGCTGACATCAATAAAGTCAGCATCAGCCCCAGAATCAATAAAAACAGGAACTTCCCTCCCTTCAGGAGAGTCAGGGAATCTGATGGTGCACTGATTGTGGGAATGGTTCTGATGTCTGAGGATAGGGCTCAGTAAAGACCCCCTGAGCCTTACTGAGCCTGTTCTTTTTGACGGACAGTTAAGAGCTCGATGGTTCCTCTCTCCGCAGTAAAAACACAGGTGATTTCTGAACCTCCTCTCCCTTTCTTCAGCAGAAAGCCGGGTCCTACCCAACGGCATGGGCTCCTCAGTGTTAACAAGGGGGGGCGTGAAGACTTGGGGCAAGCTGCTTGGACTGACCTGAACAGTTGAGACCCTTCTTTGATAATTAGATGGAGACCTCTCCCTCTTACGTTCACGAAGGCGTTGGTCAATCCGCGTGGCAAGCCTTTCTAAGGCCTCGAGGGACACAGGAGGGTCACGGGTAGCAATCTCATCCTTGATATCATCTGACAGGCCCTGGTAAAAAATGTCAAACATGGCTTCATTATTCCAAAGACAACTGGACTTCAAGGCATGGAAATTGATGATATAGTCAGAAACAGGTCGAGAGCCCTGTTTGAGAGAAAACAGTCTCCTGGCAGCCTCTCTCTCGGGACGGATAGGATCAAAAACCCTCTTCATCTCATCAGAAAACTCTAAAAATGAGTCACAGCTGTCAGCAGCACTCTCCCACTCAGATGTTCCCCACAGCTTAGCCTTACCAGATAGTAGAGAGATGGTATAGGCCACCTTGGCCCGTTCAGAAGGGAAGGCTGAGGGCTGGAGTTCAAAATGCAGAGAACACTGGGTTAAAAAAGGTCTGCATTGTTCAGGATCCCCATCAAAACGCTCAGGTGGGGGAATCTTGGGTTCGTTGTTAGCGTTAACCATGGGAGTGGCAGTAAGTGGGAGTGGCCGCATAACTGAGGGCCTAGCTTGGGTTTGGGAATCCCTTAGAGAAGAAAGTCCCTGTAAAAGCTCCTGGACATTTCTTTCTAGGCCGGTAACAGCATCCTCTACTTTAGAACACCAACCGGGATTTGGCTGTGGGTTCATACTGGCGAGATCGTACTGTAATGATAAAAGCAGAATCAGCCAGAACCCAAAACGCAGCCACAACAAGAGGATGGTTAACCAAAAAGTTTTATTACTAAAGTAAATGGTGTAGAAGGATGTGGTCACACTAGTGGGTCAGGGACGAGGAATCCACAGGGGTCAGGAGTCCAGCCGGGGGAGGGGAGGGTGAATGGACAAGGGGAGATCTGTGGGAGTCTCAGGGGACAAACAGACGACAGGGGCAAAATCCACCAACCAGAGGCTGAGTCGTGAAACGGTCCAGGGTCATGCACGGGAGGGTCTCAGGCAGTGAAAATCCAGAATCCAGAAGGCAGGAGGCAGGGTCAGAAACAGGCAGGGTTCAGCAACAGGACTTTCAACAGCAAAAGGATTAGGCAAAAATCTGTGGTCAAAAACAGGCAGGATCAGAAACCAGAAAACACTTTGAAACATGAGACAAGGCTTGAAAGCTGTGACAGGGGCAACAGACGATCTCGCACTGAGCTGGTGACGAGCAGCTGATTAAGTAGGGACCAGCTCAGTGCAGGTGAGGGCAATGAGCAATCAGCACAGCCAAGCCAGAGCTGAAGGGCTGGAATCATGACACAAGCTGCCTGTCATGTAAACTAAAAACATGAAGTAATACAGGAGCTTATTGAAAGCCAGGTATAAAATAAATTAAAAAAAGCTTACCATAATCTTCGATGAAATGAAACACATGAAACGAAACTTCCATGGTAGGATGAATTTATAAGAAATCTGCTGAGCAAGCAGTATGTGACGTAGCGATCGATGTGCCCATGCACATTACATCCATCCTACCTTGTGGTAGGACAGATTCATGGGTAGCACAGATAAACAGAACACCGGGACTGTACACTTACTTCATCATTTGCCTCTCTATTAACAAGATAAATACTCTGGTAGCACACGCAAGCTTACTAGCAGATTCTGATATATTTTATTTGGTCAAAATACATTTGATTGTTGGTCAAAAATGCATTGATATAAGTTGACTGGCAATTGAACTGATTCTCTCTTTCTAAAGTAAAAAACAGATAGTAAAAGGGTACTCAGCAATTTTAAGCTCAATACAGTAGTTTGACCACTACTGCTTGACCAAATATAAAGTCTAAAAAACAAGTTTTGTTCTTCATGAACAACTTAGTACATCGGTGCAACAGTTTGCCCTGAGTTACAAAAATAAATGAAAATTATCATTTCCACATCTAACTGATAACTCAGTAACAATAACTTGCCAAACATGAGCCATGACTCTCAATGAGTTGAAAAACACAGACTGAAGCAAAAAAGCCTAAATGTTTTTTTTCTCCAGTTATTTTCAGCCACAAACATTTAATTAAAATATCTATTGTTATTTGTTACTGTGTCTTACCTGCTGGTTTGCACCTGTCTCTCCTTCACTCTGACTCTGATTTCCCTGCATGGCATTCATGTATTCACAATAGACAATACAGTAATGTACAGTATCAGAATGTGAACCAGCTAAATATAAGAAAGTATGTTTTTATCAGAGAATATGAGAATTTTAACAACTGATGTGCTGATGTATACATTATTAAATATCTCAACTCTATTTACTGCATAACCCATTTCTTATAGCAAAAAAAAAAAAATCATTTATTGTAAAACCTCTCTTCAAGCCCTTTTCTTTTCATATCTCCTAACCATTTCCCTTACAAATAGTGTGGAAATAATGAAAAAAATGTTGAAAAGTAAAAAAAAAATAAATAAACCTGACCTCAGTCCTCATCTGTTCCCCTTTCAGGTTCCATTATAATTAATATAATTTTTATACTTTTACACCCTGAAGCTCCACCAGGCTCTCCTATGTCTTCCCTGACCTGCTCTTCTCATAATAAAATTGTGTTAGAGGAAAGTGTTGAAGGCACTGTGTTGCACCTTCAAAATAAAAGCACAAGAGTGGAAGATTTCAAAATCAAATATCTTTCGCAACTGGGGTGAACTTATTGGGCGGGACTAATGCGCCTTCCAAATCTACAAATTATGGATCTGGTTAACTGGTCTCTCAATGTAATTGATAAAATTTTCTCGGCAAGAAGACTGAGCACAGGAGAACCCTTTTGTCCTGTGGTGACATACCCGTCAGGATACACCCTAAATGTATTCATGATAACAAGATTTCTGCTGCTTGGAGCTTGCTGTTACCTGGCATATCAACAAATTTGTGACGGATTTGGCCGAACTACTGAACACTCAGACTGTTGTGGTGTGGACAGAGATGCAAGTTAGATGCGAGTCTGGCTGAGACTCACAGCCCAGCTGAGGACTCTAATACTAATGGGATGGAATCAATCTTGGAGAAGTTGCAAGCTTCGGTTCAGTGGAATGGCCACTCTAATTTGGATAATTGGGATGAACTGAGTTGTATCAGTGAGGCTTTAGGGGAGATTGAAATTTAAAATCTACCCGACCTAACACATTCTGTATCTGAACTGGCTTTTCTGTGGTAGCCTTGGAAGGGCTGCATATTTCAAATCTCCTCAAAGATATGTAAACACAACGCTCATTCCCATTTCACCCCTTCCTCTTATCATTCATGTAGCTGTGGAGTTGAGTGCTCCCAAGGACATGCTCCTAGATAACATCATCATATCGAACTCATATGGGGACACTGAGCTATCATGGCCATATAAATGCAATGCACAAGCACAGGAAGCACATGTATTCCTTGATGTCACTGCCTTCCACTCATGTCTGTTTTCTCTGAAAGCTGCAATACTTCCTTAATGTGTCCTTTCCTTTTTTATGGTATTACTTGTTAGAAATTATGGAGTACTCACTACTAACCCAGAAAAGGAATTAGAACAAACTTAGAATCCAGAGACTCACTATACTATACTTTTTAGATTATTCTAGTTTATTAGTATTTTTAGAAATTGTGGCGTACTCACTATTTAGACCAAATTATACTTTTTAGACACTTTTTAGATTACAATGCAGAGAAACTCCTATTATTGCAACCCAGGAAAGGAATTAGAACCAACGTAGACTCCAGAAAATAATTCTTCCAGAACAGGAACACTTAGTTTTTATTATTACTTAGAAACTGTGGAATACTCATTACTTTCACAAATTTAGAACATACTTAGAAAGTCCAGAGAATACTTACTTATACTTATCCAGCAACCCAGATCAGGGGTATCTAGTTGATATACTTTGGCTTCTTTTGCTCTTTCCTCTGGTTTGTGCTCTTTCCTTTGGTTTATTATTTTATTTGTATTTCCTTTTAATTCATGAAAGGCACTTTGAATTGCCTTGTTGCTGAAAAATACTGTATAACAGCATTAATAACCAACAGAGCCGCTATCCAGATGCAGTTTGCATTATTGCCGGAGATTTTAGTCATGTCAACTTAAAGGTAGTGCTCCCCAAATTCCAACATGTAAAGTGCGCTACCAGAGGATTCAATACATTGGATAAGGTCTACTCAACATCATATTGGGTTATAGAGCCAGGCAGTTACCACACCTGATGCAGGTTGACCACATGTCACTGTTTTTGATTCCTGCATTAACCCCCCTGAGGAAATCTGAACGTACCACGATAAGAACCATCACAAGCTGGCCTAATGATGCCTCTCTGCAGCTGCAGGATTGTTTTGAAAGAACAAACTGGGACATTTTTGAACATACAGACCTGAAATTATTCACTGACAGAGTTAGATCATGTTGATAACATAATGATGTTATCAACATAATGATCTAACATAATGATCATGTTAGATCATTATGTTACATCAAGACCTGCACTAACAATGTTACAGTGCAAAGACGTATCCAGATCTTCCCAAACAGAAAGGCATGGATGACCAGAGAAGTCCAGCGGCTGCTTAAAGAAAGGAATGCTGCTTTCATGTCTGGGGACAACGACCTCTACAGCTTGACAGGGATCAGAAAAGCTAAAAAAGACTGTAAGGAGAGGATTGAAGAGCATCTGGAGAACAACAACAGCAGGCAGGTTTGGATGGGAATCCAGCATATCACCAACTACAGAACCAACCATGGAGCAGCCAAAGGTGACATCTCGCTAGCGGAGAAGTTGAACCACTTCTTCGCTCATTTCAAGTTGGAGCCTCCAATGCAACTGCCCCGAATGAAGCAGTGCAACTAAGCATCTCTATCCTCAAGGTAGAAGAATATGAAGTGAGACGCTCACTATATTCTGTCAACTCCAAAAAGCTGGACCTGATGGTATTCCTGGACGTGTGCTGAGGAACTGTGCAGAGCTGTTGGATGGGGTCTTTACAGAAGTCTTTAATCAGTCAAGCCAGAATTCCATCCTGCCTGAAATTCTCCGTCATTGTTCCCATTCCTAAAAAATCACCCATCACCTGCCTGAACGACTACCGACCAGTGACTCTCACCCCATTGGTGATGAAATGTTTTGAAAGACTGGTTCAGAGTCATATTCATTCATTCATTACTTTGACACATACCAGTTTGCTTATAGAGCTAACAGGTGAACTGAAGATGCTGTTGCCACTGTCCTACCATCGACATCAGTACTGGCTCTCCTCAGGGCTGTGTGTTGAGCCCTCTGCTCTTCACTCTGTACACACACAATTGTGTTTCAGTCCATCAAAGTACCACCCTTGTTAAGTTTGCAGACGACACAACTGTAGGGGGCCTCATCTCAGGGGGGGATGAGTCTGCCTACAAGAACAAGGTGGAGCGACTGACAGCATGATGCACAGACAACAAGCTGATCCTAAACACAGCCAAAACCAAGGAGATCATAGTGCAGTGGTTCCCAAAGATTTTCTTCTGGGCCCCCCCAGTGGATCACAAAGATTTTCTGGTCCCCCCTATGGATTACAATAAAATCCCCCCCCAAAAAAGAAAAAAAAATCAACTGGGCACACACATCGTTCAACCAGACATACAGTAAACCTATACACATATTTTGTTTTCAAACTACACTGAAGTTTATTTCACACTTCAGGTTGCAACAAAATACACTACAAATAATCTTTATAGTGAAACACTTTTGTGTAACGTTTTTTTTTCTTTCATCCATACTGCTTCCCACGCCCCCCCTGCAATGGCACCCCCCCCCCCACACACACACACACACACCAGGGGGCACGCCCCACACTTTGGGAACCACTGTCATAGTGGATTTTAGGAGAATTAAAAGAAATATTCAACCACTAAAAATCTGCGGAGATCCAGTGGAGAGGGTGTCAAACTTCTGTTTCCTGGAAGTTCATATCATGGATAACCTGGCTTGGGATGTAAACACCACAGAACTGTCAAAGAATGCCCAGCAGAGACTCTATTTTCTGAGAGTCCTCAGAAGGAACAATATTTCTCAAAAACTGCTGGTGTCCTATCGATGTTCTATTGAAATCATCATCTGCTATTGTCTCTGTGTGTGGTTCCCCAGCTGCACAGCAGCAGAGAGGAAGACTCTCCAGAGAATTGTAAAATCTGCTCAGAAGACCATCAGCTGCTCTCTGACTGCTCTTGACGAACTCCACAGGTCCCACTGCCTCAGGAAATCCAAGAACATTTTAAAAGACTCCTCACACCCCGGTCACAATTTGTTCCAACTGCTGCCATTTGGCTGCAGATACAGGAGCAATAAAGCAAGGACAAACAGACTGAAGAACAGTTTGTACCCGGTAGACATTAAATATCCGCTAGTACTATTTATCACCCAATTTTGTTATAATCCATGTAACTTTATTGCATGGTTTCTATAATGACAATAAAGAGTATTATTATTATTATTATTATAATGTTCTATATAAATATAATTACCTTACCTTACCCGGTTTCTATCCCTATGCCTGTGGCACATCTAAAGACTGCAGGACAGTGGCCCTTGAGGACTGGAGTTTGACACCCCTGCACTAAGCTGTAGACGAGTCTTTTAGGCTATTTTGAATCATCTTAATATTTGGGAATTGAGGTAAAAGGCCATAAATAAGCTCTGACACTAACTCTATGCAAAACACCAACATATGTTGGAAAACTACTTTTTTGTTAACTTTACTGAGCTTTTATCTCTTATATGCATTGATTATGACTGCTTAATGAGAGATTAAGCAGAGTGAGAGATTTCAACATCCATGTTGACAAGCCCAAAGACAGAGGGGCAAAAAAGCTGTGTGATATACGTACTTGAAAATATTCATCTAATTCAGCATGTTAAACAAGTAACACACAATCGAGGACACACTCTGAACTTGTTTATCAATAAGGGTGTGAATTTTTCCACGGTCTCTGTAACTGATGTTGCCCGTGCTGATCATTTAGTTAGCTTTAAAAATACCATCTCCATTGAATGAGAATGAATGAATGAATGAATGAATGAGAAAATGTTAAAAATAGAGGGTTAATCTGTACATCCATACCAAATCCAATATCAATGATATGCCCAAATGCAGAAAAAAATGACCCAAATTCAACTATAGAAGTATAAAATCAGTAATGCAGAATGACAGGCCAATCTCCAAAATTCCATTCGTCAATAAAGTTATTGAAAAATATGTGTTTTAACAGTAGCTACTTAACGATAACCAACCGTTTGGATGTCTTTCAATCCAGTTTCTGTGCTCACCGCAGTTCTGAGACGGCCTCGTCACAATGTTCAATGACATTAACATAAATACAGACCGTGGAGGAACCACAGTTCTAGGTCTGTTGGACCTCAGCTCAGCACTTGACATTGTTGACCATGTTCCACGTTTTTTGCTTTTGTTCCACATAAATAACTGAAATAAAATCCTGCGCCTTACAGTTAACAACTCATTTTGTCTATAAGAAACTTGACATTTTTTTAATGACATTTCAAAAGGAACATTTAGCACATGAAAGTGTCTTGATAGGTCTGAACTGGTTTAGTTGGCTCCACTTAAGAATGTGGTCATGATTTTTACCTTTTGCAGAAAATAGGTTAAAATGTATACTTTTTATCTTAACACATTTTCTTGATAATTGCACTTTTAAAATTTCATTTTTATTCATGAATTGTGTTACCATATTCAGCTTCTGGCCACCAGATGGCAGCATGCTAAAGGCTATCTTGCATAGCTATTTCCTGCTGCCAGTGGTGGAGTAATATGTATTCTTTGTAATATGAACTATCACATAGATTTAAAACAATGAAAACTAACTTATTCCACTAGCAGTTATAGTTTTAGGTTTTAATGGTGAGGTCAAAATGATTTATTTTTTATTTTTACCTTTTCCAGGCATCAACGCCATTCCTATCCCAGCTGACATCAGCAATTCGGACGACGTTCAGAGGATGGTTGACACCATTGTGTCAAAATGGGGAGCGATCCACATCGCCTGCAACAACGCTGGCATTAACAAGAACTCGGCCAGCGAAGACACCAGCTTAGAGGAGTGGGACCAGACCTTCAGCGTGAATCTGAGAGGGATGTTTATGTGCTGTCAGGTGTGTGGGAGACCAACCGAGTTAACCTGCTTGGTTGTATCATTTGATCTTGAGAGCAACATTTTAGGAATTCTGGTTGTTGAGTTAATCACTCGGCACTCAAAAACTAGATTAGTGACATAAATTGGCAGAAATGTTTGGGCTTAGATGTCAAAAAACTATAACAGAGAAGTTCTGACATTTAAATTCAATTGCATTGGAACCAAAAGCAAACAGCAGCGTGTCATGATAAATTTTGCTGAATGATAAATTGTACCAGAAGTTATTCAGATAAACGATAATATTGTTTGTTCTGAGACCATTTTCAAGTAATATAATGGTAATGGCAGAATAATGCCAGAACACATTAAGAAAGATTAATAAACTTTATTTTCTAAATAACATTTTTAAATGACTTTTTAAATATTCCAAAAAACTATCAAAGCAACAAATGTAGGTCGAAGCCCTCAAATCTAACAAAATTGGTCTCAAATGTGTGGGCTGGTTTGTGCAGCAAAAATTTTCATTTGTGCCGCTATCATTTCAAAGATATTAAGAAATGTTTCCATAGGTCATGAAAGGTCAATCAGCTCCCTCACTTTCTTCAAATCAGACAAAATTGGTGTCAGTCAATTAGATAACATTTTTAAATGACTTTTTAAATATTCCAAAAAACTATTAAAGCAACAAATGTAGATCGAATACCTCAAATATAATAAAATTAGTCTCAAATGTTTGTGCTGGTTTGTGCAACAAAAATGTTCATTTGTGCCACTATCATTTCAAAGATAGTTGAGGTCCTGAAAGGTCATGAAAGGTCCAGAGGTCCTGAAAGGTCAATCAGCCCCCTCACTTTCTTCAAATCAGACAAAATTGGTGTCAGTCAATTAGACTACATTTGTGCTGGTTTGTGCAGCAAAAATGTTTGTTTGTGCCAAACTTAGTTAAGTTTATTGACACCAAATTTATTCATTTTTGCAAAGGTGAACGGGGCTGGGTTATTGGCCTTTTATGACCCGTGGAGAATATTTTAATTACCATAATATCTTTAAAATGGCAGCAGATCTCAAGATGGCGGCGCACGCAGTTGCAGCGGCTCATTGCTCTCTCGGTCGGTGCTATGTTTGGCTGTTAGTGTACGTGTTGATTTGTGTTCCGTACTCGTCATGTCGGACAAAGAAAATATACAGTCGGGACGATCTCCTGACGATCGGTGCCCGCTACGAACGAGATGTTACAGCTGATTTTCAACGCTTGTTCAATATTCCGGGGGACATAGCGAGGAGCCCCGGCGCGCCGTGGATTGCCATCACAACAGGGAGGAAGCGTCGGCGGCGTAGAGAGAGAAGGCAGAAGCGGGGCTGTAGGGCCAACGTGCTAGCTAGGCTATGGAGGCAACCACACAAACCACCGCTCCCCAGCCTGTTTCTCTCTAACGCCAGATCCCTTGCAAACAAGATGGATGAACTGAGACTACAGGCTGCATCTCACAGCGCAGCGAAGGACAGCTGTATTCTTCTGATCACGGAGACCTGGCTGCGTCCAGACGTAGCAGACTCTGCCATCGAGCTAGCAGGCTACACAGTACAGCGCCACGACAGAACGAAAGACTCCGGTAAGAGCAGAGGAGGGGGGCTCTGTGTGTACGTGAACAACACCTGGTGTACTAATACAGCGACTGTCATCAGCCATTGCTCCCCAGACCTGGAGTATGTGACTGTTAGATGCAGACCAATATACCTCCCCAGAGAGTTCACCGTAGTCATGGTAACTGCTGTTTACATACCACCGGATGCTAATGCTAAAACAGCTATTGGACTTTTGCATGGCAGCATTAGCCATCTGCAGAGCATCTATCCAGATGCTGTGTACATCATAGCGGGGGACTTCAACCATGCAGACTTGAAGACGCCGCTCCCCAAATTCCACCAGCATGTAAAGTGTGCTACAAGAGAGTCTAATGCTCTGGACAAAGTCTACTCCAACATCAAGCTAGGCTACAGGGCTAGACCACTTCCTCACCTGGGTCAGTCCGATCACCTGTCCCTGCATTTAATTCCTGCTTATGCCCCCCTGAGGAAAACTGCTCCAACCGTCACCAAAACCATCAAATCCTGGCCCGAGGATGCGACACAGCAGCTGCAGGACTGTTTCGACAGGACAAACTGGGATGTTTTTGAACATCAGGACCTGGAGGTTTTTACAGACAGTGTACTGTGCTACATCAAGTACTGTATTGACACTGTAACTGTGGATAAACGCATCCAGGTATTCCCAAACCAGAAGCCCTGGATGACTCAGGAGGTCCAGCGACTGCTAAAGACCAGGAATACCGCCTTCAGGTCTGGGGACAGGACAGTCTACAGTACAACCCGAGCTAACTTGAAGAGCAGCATCAGAATGGCTAAGTCCGACTACAGGAGGAGGATAGAGTGCTATCTTGATAGCAACAACAGCAGGCAGGTGTGGCAGGGAATCCAGCATCTCACCAACTACAGGACCAACCTCGCAGCTGCTGAAGGTGACGCCACGCTGGCAGAGGAGCTGAACCTCTTCTTTGCCCGCTTTGAGGTGAAGCCAACAGAGGCAGCCACACTACACCAAGCGACCCATAACACCACACTCCTCGTTGTAGAGGAGCACGAGGTGAGGCGCACACTGTGGGCTGTCAACACAAGGAAGGCTGCTGGACCTGATGGCGTCCCTGGACGTGTCCTGAAAGACTGCGCCGATCAGCTGGCTGGAGTCTTCACCAGGATCTTCAACCAGTCCCTAGCCCTGTCTACAGTCCCATCCTGCCTGAAATCTTCCACCATAGTCCCCATACCCAAGAAATCTCACATCTCTTGCCTCAACAACTACCGGCCAGTGGCACTAACCCCTTTGGTGACGAAGTGTTTTGAAAAACTGGTCCGGGGTCACATCACAGCACTTCTCCCTCCTGGCTTTGACCCCCACCAGTTTGCCTACAGAGCCAACAGATCCACAGAAGACGCTGTGATCACAGCCCTCCATGCTGCTCTGTCACATCTGGAGCAGCAGGGAAGCTATGTGCGGATGCTCTTTGTAGACTACAGCTCTGCTTTTAATACCATCCTCCCTTACAGTCTGGTGGACAAATTGGGGGACCTGGGTCTCCCTCACTCCACCTGCATGTGGATTATGAGCTTCCTGACCAACAGACAGCAGAGAGTTAGGGTGGGAAAACATACATCCACTGCCCTCAGCCTTAGTACTGGCTCTCCACAGGGCTGTGTGCTGAGCCCCCTGCTCTATTGTCTGTACACATACGACTGCACCTCTGCCCACCACAGCAACACCATCATCAAGTTTGCTGATGACACCACAGTGGTGGGGCTCATCTCAGGAGGCGACGAGTCCGCCTACAGGGGTGAGGTGGAGCAGCTGTTGGTGTGGTGCAGGGAGAACAATCTGCTCCTCAATAACTCAAAGACAAAAGAACTCATAATAGATTACAGGAGGAATAAAACGGACATTACACCACTAACCATTGGGGGAAAATGTGTGGAGAGGGTAGCTGATTTCCGTTTCCTGGGGGTCCACATTGAGCAGGGCCTCACATGGAACATGAACACCTTCCAGCTGATAAAAACGGCCCAGCAAAGACTGTACTTCCTGAGGGTTCTCGGGAGGAACAACATCAAGGAGAAACTGCTGGTGTCCTTCTACAAGTGCTCCATAGAGAGCATACTGACTTACTGTATCTGCGTATGGTATAACAGTAGCACTACGGCTCAAAGGAAAGCTCTCCAAAGGGTTGTGAATACAGCCAAAAAAATCATTGGCTGCCCTCTCCCCTCACTGGAGGACCTGCAGAGCGACCGCTGTCTAAGAAAAGCAAAACACATCACAAAGGACACTTCTCACCCCAGACATTCTCTGTTTACACTGCTGCCTTCAGGCAGAAGATACAGAGCAACCAGAACAAGAACCAACCGTCTCAGAGACAGTTTTTACCCGATAGCAACAACAAAACTAAATGCAATCAAAAACAACCATTAATCATCATGAATGATGTATGTGAGAATGTGGCTATTCTTATTAGTTTTTTTTTTGTTTTGTTTTGTTTTTCTTCCAGTTATTTGTTATTTCTTACATTGTGTGTGAATTGTGAGACAGTTATTTTTTTAGTTTTTAAGCATATGCACTGACTGGTGGCACTTTTTAAATTTCGTTGTTCTTGTGACAATGACAATAAAGATTTATCTATCTATCTAAAATGATAGCTGCACAAACAAAAATCTTTGCTGCACAAACGTAGCTGAGTTGATTGACACCAAATTTGTTTGATTTTGTAAAAGTAGGGGGTGGAGGGAACCTTTCATGATCTCTGGAAATATTTCTTAATATTTTTTAAATGATAGGGACACAAACAAACATTTTTGCTTTACACACCAGCACAAATGTTTGAGATCAATTTTGTTAAATTTGAAGAAGGTGGGGGAGCCAACTTTGCTCAGGTCATCCAGTTTTTGGTAGAGAGGGAAATACAAGAAAAGCAGACAGTCACGCACCTGGAAATTAAGATCATGGAATTACTATTACTTAAAAGTAAAATTGAGTATGGCGTGAAAGAGGCACAGATGCTAGATCTGCGGTGTCCCTTTGAGCATTTTAAACTATAGATTACTAAAATGGGATGGTGAACAAACAGCTGCTGAGACAAACTATGCTAGGTGATGGATGCAAACGTCAGTTTTTCCCATTGATTCCTCAAGGAAAGGTAATTTTATTTATAGAGCACATTTTCAGCAACAACATTTCCGGCAGTTCAAAGTGCTTTAGAAGGAGATAGAACAGAGCCTAAAAAATAGAGTACTAAATTAAATATAGATTCCCCCCCAAGACGTCCGTACTTCATAAACAAATAGGAGCTAGAGAGTGTTGCCATTGAATTGCGAATAAAGGGAGCTGAAGGTGGTGATGAGTGAACGAATAGTGAAGGATATGACCCTGTCTTGAGGATGAGAAGATTTCCAAACTGCACCGAATTTAGTTAAGGCATACCATGCTGAGGTGAAGGACTTGAGAAATAACGTTGATTGGATGTTGGAATGACCTGTGGGGATAGCAGAGTTGATGGTGACTGCTAGATGACGAGGAGGAGGAAGGCTTGACTTGTGGATGAGAGGAAGCTTAAAACGCCTGTGCAGTGATTCGTCAATAGTAGTGGTTAAATCAGGGTTTCATTTGTAGCCTGTAGTACATTTCAGCAGCGGGGTAGCCCGAAGTGCCCCGAATCACGACATAAAGGTGACATCCTTTCCAAGTGCTGACATTACACATCAAATGCTGGTTAATGATTCATAAATTATGCAACAAAGTTGCTATAGATAGTGACTTTTAAGTGAGATTTAAAGGACTTCTGATTCTTCTGTTTTACAATATTTTCAGAAGTTTTTTCCCGGGTTTGTGGTGCACAAGGCTGAATGCTGCTTTTGTTTGGTTCAAGGGGAGGCAGAGCAGATCAGAACCGGAAGACCAGAGTGGACCAAAAGGTTGATACAACAGATCTTTAATGGTTTGAGGAGCTAGACCATTCAGAGATTTATGAACCAACAGTGTTTTAGGTCTGTTCTCTAAGCTGTGATGCTAATGAGAGGACGTTAGGACTGGGGTGATGAGCTGCATCTCCCTGGTTTTTATCACTACCGGGCTAAAGATAAATGCGTGGATACGTTTCTATAGATCCTGAATTGTTTTCAATTTGTAATGAGAGTGATGAGATGAAGTTTGGCTCGCTATGAGATAGGTGTGACTTAATGGAATGCGGAGCACTTAAATAATAGGGCCGTTCATCTGTCTTGTAAACCCTCCAAAACTCAGAGCAGGATGGTAATCTGAAACTCCCTCCACCCCCATGCTACCACTGTCACCATCGTTGTTATTCGGAAAAAGCGGATAAGGCGGAAAGAGGGGCGGAATAAGTCAGGTTTCTTGCCGAAGCAGAAAACCAGTCGCACTCGTGGAGACTGAGTCCACATCGGAGGGCTGGTGTTCTGGTGGGACACTAAATGTCAGATCGCCATACATGCAACACCAACGGACGGCTGCAATCAACAAAAATTAGCTGTGGTTATCAATATGCTGCTATTTAATTAGCCGCATGACAGAGAAGTTAGATCATCATAAACCTTATTGCCAGCGACGGCCCGACTTAGCTTAACGGTCGGACTATCGGAGAACAGGAGATTCTCTGATAGTCAATTACAAGTGTTCTTTGTAGTTGACTGCCACTAGCTCCAGCAGCAATTATATGTAGAAACCACAACGAGCATGTGCGGCCATCCAGTTATCCGAAGAAAGCTGACTCATTTGATGTCTCACGTCACATGTGCTGAACTGACAGCTCCTCTAAATGTCGTGGTTCTCTTTAATGCGCATGCCCGTGTACTCACTGCGTGTATGCCACTCTGATATGAGTTCGAGCTGACAGACAACGAGGGAATGGAGGAAGGGAAGTTGTCAGGATGAGTGGCGCGGCAGACTGTGAACGATATGGGAAGTGGGACGCTTGCGAAGTTCGGATCGCTGTGCAGGTGCGAAAGCTGACTAGAAGAGGCAGAGTTGACACGGGAGACTGGGAAATATGCGGGCGTGGGATGATCTGCCAGCTGCGTTGAGACGATGGATTTGGAGAGAGTTAGTGAGCAGCTTCAGACAATGACCAGAACCACTACTCGGCCCCAAAACACTGGCGCATTGACGGGCGCGCCCTTAGTCTTCTGAGACAGGTGCGACATTAACTTAACATTTAAAGAAAAATGGTGCTGCGTTTGAGAAACCAGAAGGCAGCTTGGATTGGAAGGTAGAATGTGCGCAAGACACAAACTGAGTCAGTTGTGGATGCCTGACGGAATTTAGAGCAATTTAAAGAGATGGAGGGAAAAGAGGGCTGGGGCGGAGAATACCAAATGAAGCTGGCAAAAGAGCAACTGCCATTAGAAAGGCGGAGCCGGTGAAATTTAGATCTGCTTAAAACCCTGCTCTGCGAACCTCACAAACTGAGCTAATCAAGACCCTAAAGATGTTAAGACTGACCAGCCACAGGAGGGCAGATAAACTAGTGCTCTAACCTTGACATCATGTAAACAGAAGATGAACGAGTCAGGAGCAGGTACGTCTTACCTATACAACGCCCCACGGGCGTGGCAAGGTTGCTGGTTGATGAGGCTGAAAATCCAGCTGCAAGATGAGACAAGTGGAAGTGAGCGTGGCAGTCTGATGGCGGCGTTCTCCTGGAGGTAAGCTGGGAGAGACAATCTGGTCGAAGGAGCGAGTCCACGACGAGAGCAGAGGAGGGCCGATGAGCATCAGTGGTGGGAAGAAAAGGACGGTGGATCATGGAGGGGGCTGGCGCTCGGCAGCAGAGCCGGTGAGCCGCAGCAACAATGGTGAGCCGGAGCAGGGAGTTGGGCGGAGGACAGAGGATGCCCGCAACTTGAAGGAGAAGATGGAAGACTTCCAGGTTTGTCGCTGCTGATGGAGGCCAAAGGAAGGCATGATGGGCATAGGGAGATCAGTGAGGGGTAGCTGAAAATCAACATGAGCACGGCCGGCGGCCGAGGGATATTCCCTGGATCTGAGCCATGAAAGAAGGGAAGGACGATCGAAGGGTCCTTCTGCTGGCTGGACCAGGGATGGAAGAACCGGGATCACTGATGGAGAGGACCACCACCCCTTCCGTGTTTTAGTTAAAAAAACTGAAAACAGCAGATCATATTCGGAGAGATGTAAAACTGAAGATGCCTGCTACGTTTAGTGTTAAGGAAAAGTATTGTTTTTGTTGTAGCACCTGTCACTAAAGTGTCAATGTTTGATATTTTGAGGTGTGAACACATTATTTACTTTGTGTCAGGATCTGTGTTTTTCTGTGTTTATTTAGAGTTTTCTGTGTCTTTGAGTCTCCGTGTTGTCCTGTCTCCCCCTTGATTGTTCCCAGGTGTGTCTCATTCTGTGATTACCCTCTGTGTATTTAATGCCACCTGTGTGTGTGCGTCTTTGTCGGGTCCTTGTCTAATTTGCACTCAGTCTTTCGTGTTCCAGTCTTGTTAACGGTTGCTACCGGCGTCGAGCCCTGGCTTCCACTCGGCCGTGCTGCCCGTTGCTTGCACTGTGTGTTGCACTATTAAAATCACTATTCATCTTACCTGGGTCTACAGCATTTGCCTCACCACCTCAACACCCGCAACTCATGACAGAAGGACCCGACCAGACCGATCGGTGAGGCTTGCTGTTAATATGGATCCAGCCGTCTTAAGAAGAACGATAAAGGATTTTGTAGAGGAGGTGGCAAGACCATATTCAGCCCGTCAGCGCCTTAATATAGCCACACGCTTGGCGCTAGTATTGGACTATTGGATCCCACGTCTTCCGCACCTGGGTCTGGCGGAGTTGCAGCAGGAGGCAGTTGGGGAGCGCCTGACGGCAATCGCCGTGCTGAAAGGTAACCCTCTGCCTCCCAAGCCGCACAGTCTCTCCGCCAGCCCAGACCCAGCTCCATCTCCGGGACCAGCAGCCCAGCCGGCGCACCCGATCCCGATGCAGCCGGCGTTCCAGCCGGCGCACCCGAGCCCGATGCAGCCGGAGTTCCAGCCGGCGCACCCGAGCCCGATGCAGCCGGCGTTCCAGCCGGCGCACCCGAGCCCGATGCAGCCGGCGTTCCAGCCGGCGCACCCAAGCCCGATGCAGCCGGCGTTCCAGTTGGCGCACCCGAGCCCAAATCAGCCGGCGTTCCATCTGGCGCACCCGAGCCCGAATCAGCCGGCGTTCCATCTGGCGCACCCGAGCCCGAATCAGCCGGCGTTCCAGCCGGCGCACCCGAGCCCGAATCAGCTGGCGTTCCTGCCGGCGTTCCTGCCGGCGCTCCAGCCGGCGCTCCAGCCGGCACTCCAGCCGGTGCTCCAGCTACGGTCCGCATGGTGATGGGGTTCCAGGTGGCCTGCCTGGCTCCAGGCCGACAGGCGACGCGGGTAATGGGTTTTCCTGCCCCAGTTAGTGGGTTCTCGGCCCCACCTGACACCCCGACTCTCTGCGTTCCTCCCGAGACCCCGACTCTCTGCTTTCCTCCCGAGACCCCGACTCTCTGCGTTCCTCCCGCGACCTTGACTCTCTGCGCTCTTCCCGAGACCTCGACTCTCTGCTCTCTTCCCGAGACCCCGACTCTCTGCGTTCCTCCCGAGACCCTGACTCTTTGTGCTCCTCGCTGCCTCAGGGCGGCCCCCGGGACTCGTTGTCGTCGCCGCCTCTGGGCGGCCCCGGAGACCCTTCGTCGCCACCTCCAGCGCCGCGGACGACCGCCGAACCACCCTGATGGGTTGTTTTTTGTTATTTTGGACTCTGGCCCCCCGTCCAGCGCCCCTCCACCCGCCCTGGTTGTGTTTTCTGTTCGAACTTGTTTTTGGGGCGTCTGGTAGCCGCCCTTGAGGGGGGGGTACTGTCAGGATCTGTGTTTTTCTGTGTTTATTTAGAGTTTTCTGTGTCTTTGAGTCTTCCGTGTTGTCCTGTCTCCCCCTTGATTGTTCCCAGGTGTCTCGTTCTGTGATTACCCTCTGTGTATTTAATGCCACCTCTGTGTCTGCGTCTGTGTCGGGTCCTTGTCTAATTTGCACTCAGTCTTTCGTGTTCCAGTCTTGTTAACGGTTGCTACCGAAGTCGAGCCCTGGCTTCCGCTCAGCCGTGCTGCCCGTTGCTTGCACTGTGTGTTGCACTATTAAAATCACTATTCATCTTACCTGGGTCTACAGCGTTTGCCTCACCACCTCAACACCCGCAACTCATGACACTTTGTTAAACAACATTACATCACGTTCCACTATAATTACTGTTATTTTTTTATTCTTTGCCATTTTAACATAAATAGTAAAAGATTATTAAGGCACCTAAAAAGGCATGCTTTATTAGCCTAATGTATATACACTGAGATGTAATTTAAAACATAGTGAAATTAAGAATTTAAAGTAAGCGTTAGGTAAATTTTAAGTTAATTTTAAAAATTCTATTTTGAGCATATATCTTTAAAACATATATAACATATATTTTAAAGATATTTAAAATATCTTAACTATACACTTGAGCAAGTGTATATTTACATTTGAGAAAATACATATTTTGTTCACTTAAAGTATACTTTTATTTAATATAATTCTTAAAAGTGTGTTTTGGTACAATTATATTAAAGAATGTTTAAAGTTATGTCAAAATTGGTACAAGCATGCTTTTAGTATACTTCATATATATTTATAGATAGTACACTTAATACTTAAAATATACTTACACAAATGTATGTATATTTGAAATATACTAAAGTTGTTTTTTTTCACTAGGGCACAATAGACATGGGCCAGTTATCAAGCTATATGGAGGTTGTAAAACGTTAGGTCTTCAAAATCATTAAAAATGTATAAGGTATAAACTTTCAGAGAAAGTGTTGACTGGAAGTTTTTTTAGACTGTTTGAAGCATAGAGTAATACACCGGTGCCCCTCGTCAACTCGGAGTAAATATTCTTTTACTCTGGGTTATCACACATAAGTCTGTACAACATCAGAAATCAAAGATGAAAATGGATTGTATCAGCATTAGGATTGTCATGAGCTGTGGTGGTGGAAGCGGTGAGGGAAACGCAGCAGACCCAGATGAGATGAATGATGGGAGTTTAACGATGAAAATAGGCTCAAATAAATTTCAAAAGTCCAAAAAACCTGGCAGCACAGTTGAGCGGAAGGCTAGGGCTCAGCACTGGTAGCAACAGGCTACACGCATGGACAAGAACACATTGACAAGGACCCGACAAGGATGCAGACACACAGGTGACATTAAATACACAGAGGGTAATCACAGAAATGAAACACATCTGGGAATGATCAAGGGGAGACAGGACGGCACAGAGACTCAGGGACACAGAAAACTCAGAAATAAATACACAGAAAAACACAGATCATGACAAGGATTGAGCAATGTGGAATTAGTTTTATCACAAACTTTTGTGGTACAATCGTGCGTGCTAAGGATAAAAGTGACAGTACTCCTCTTTTCTTTTGTTTTTTGTTTTTAGGTAACTGTGTAGCATGACAGTTATAACCCCACAAACACAAATACTGCTCTAGAAAAACATTCCAATTTGTAATATGCATCTTTAGGATGCCAGCCACATAAGAAGTGATTTGGATCACTAACATTTTTACATTTATTAATATTTAATGATTACCTTGTATATGATGGTGCATTAGGTCCAGTGGTACTGTAGAAAAAGACGGAAGAATAAATTTCCATCAAAAAAACATTAATCTCAGAAATCCTATAGAAAAAATTTTTGGAAATTTCCAAAAGCCTGAAATTTCCGACTTTATGAGCTCCGAAAATTTCCAAATTTTTTCTAGGAAGTTTAAGAGATTAATATATAAATTTCTGATTTTTTTCTCTCTCAAAGTTTCAACTTGAAGCTCGGAAATTTCCTCATTTTTTTGAGAAAATTTCTGAGATTTTTGGCGAAAATGTATTCCTTTTTTCTTCTATCTACAGCGGCCCTACTTCCCTGTTGTACCTATGGAAAAAAAAGTGTGGAGAAAATAGCAAAAAATAATCTAGACAAAAACACATTTTGGGAAATTTTAAACCTTGTTAAGTGGAATTTATTGTGATGGCTGTCAGGAAGTGGTGCGGGTGAGGTGGTGAGGCAGACGCTGTAGACCCAGATGAGATGAATAAGGGATGTTTAATGATAAATAAGTCCGGGAACAAGCAGCAGGCACAAGGAAACACAGAACGACGAAGAAGCTAACATTGACGAGGAACAAGGAACACAGGTGGAGTTAAATACACAGGAGGGTAATCACAGAGACGAGACACACCTGGGAACAATCAAGGGGAGGACAGGACAACGAAGAGACTTAAGGACACAAAAAACTCTAAATGAACACAGAAAACACAGATCCTGACAGTACCCCCCCCCTCAAGGGCGGCTACCAGACGCCCCAAAAAAAAAAAACCACAACAAGGGTGGGCGGAGGGGCGCCGGATGGGGGGCCAGAGTCCAGAAAAAACAAAAACACAACAAGGGTGGGCGGAGGGGCGCCGGACGGGGGGCCAGAGTCCAGAAAAACAAAAAACAACCCACCATCGTGGGCGGAAACACAAGAAGGGCCAAGAGTCCAAAAACAAACAAAAAACTACCCACAGGGTGGGCGGAGGCAAAGGAGGCAGGAACCACGGAGGTGGTCCGGCGGTCGTCCGCGGCGGCGGGAACCACGGAGGCGGTCCGGCGGCCGTCCGCGGCGCTGGAGGCGGGAACCACGGAGGCCGTCCGGCGGCCGTCCGCGGCGCTGGAGGTGGCGATGAGTCCCGGGGGCCGCCCACAGACGGCGACGACGAGCCCCCCGAGGCAGGGTCTCTGGTGGAGCACAGGGGGTCTCGGTCGGAACGCTGGGGGTCTCGGTCTCGGGTGGAACGCAGGGAGTCTCGGTCTCGGGTGGAACGCAGGGAGTCTCGGTCTCGGGTGGAACGCAGGGAGTCTCGGTCTCGGGTGGAACGCAGGGAGTCTCGGTCTCGGGTGGAACGCAGGAGGTCAGGGTCTCAGGAGGAACGCAGAAGGTCAGGGTCTCAGGAGGAACGCAGGGGGTCAGGGTCTCAGGAGGAACGCAGGGGGTCTCGGAAGGAACACAGGGAGTCTCGGTAGGAACACAGGGAGTCTCAGTCTCAGGTGCGCCGGCTGGAACGCCGGCTGATTCGGCCTCGGGTGCGCCGGCTGGAACGCCGGCTGATTCGGCCTCGGGTGCGCCGGCTGGAACGCCGGCTGATTCGGCCTCGGGTGCGCCGGCTGGAACGCCGGCTGATTCGGCCTCGGGTGCGCCGGCTGGAACGCCGGCAGAAACGGCCTCGGGTGCGCCGGCTGGAACGCCGGCAGAAACGGCCTCGGGTGCGCCGGCTGGAACGCCGGCAGAAACGGCCTCGGGTGCGCCGGCTGGAACGCCGGCAGATTCGGCCTCGGGTGCGCCGGCTGGAACGCCGGCAGATTCGGCCTCGGGTGCGCCGGCTGGAACGCCGGCAGATTCGGCCTCGGGTGCGCCGGCTGGAGGTGAGCCGGAGCGGAGCCTCGGGGCCGGCTGCGGGGGCGAGCCGCAGCGAAGCCTGGGAACCGGCTGCGGGGGCGAGCCGCAGCGGAGCCTGGGAACCGGCAGCGGAGATGACAGCTCCGGAAGGCGACGAGGGGCCGGGTCCACCGGCGGCTCACGTCGCTGTCTCCGGGCGGCCTGGGGTGCGCCGGCTGGAACACCGGCTGATTCGGCCTGGGGTGCGCCGGCTGGAACGCCGGCTGATTCGGCCTGCGGTGCGCCGGCCGCACCGGTTGGGGGTGCTGGTCCCGGAGCTGGAGCTGGATCCGGGCTGGCGGAGAAACTGTGCGGCTTGGGAGGCAGAGGTTCGCCAGCCATGACGGCTAGAGCCGCCATACGCTCCCACTCTGCCTCCCTCTGCAACTCCACCAACCCCGGGTGCGGAAAGCGAGGAACCCAGTAGTCCAGCAGGTGTCCCAAGCGGATGGCGAAACCGAGGCGTCGGATGCCAGCGTATGGCTTGGCCATTGCTTCCTCGTACTCCCTGATGGTTTCCGTCAGCTCCTTAAACTCATCTGGGTCCATGATGAAAAATAAAACCAGCGTGCCTCACCGTACTGTCAGGTCGGGTCCTTCTGTCAGGAAGTGGTGCGGGTGAGGTGGTGAGGCAGACGCTGTAGACCCAGATGAGATGAATAAGGGATGTTTAATGATAAATAAGTCCGGGAACAAGCAGCAGGCACAAGGAAACACAGAACGACGAAGAAGCTAACATTGACGAGGAACAAGGAACACAGGTGGAGTTAAATACACAGGAGGGTAATCACAGAGACGAGACACACCTGGGAACAATCAAGGGGAGGACAGGACAACGAAGAGACTTAAGGACACAAAAAACTCTAAATGAACACAGAAAACACAGATCCTGACAATGGCGATATATCAAAACTTATCACAATGAGACATTTATCACAATAAAAGCCCACGTCTAATAAACATGCTCACATATTTCATCTTTACTTATAAACTTTTAGCTTTGAAAGGTAAAACCCACAGCTGCATATCTAAATGCACAACTTCCAAATCTTCAGCTCTCCTTGGGCACATCCGATACGCTCCTATCTCCGGTGATCAACTACACGTTTTCCAGCCTCTCAGTGCGGTCTGTAGTAATAACGTGTCTCTTCCCTCTGAATCCTCACCTTAGGTGGCTGGTCGAGTGATGTTAAAGCAAGGATATGGAAAGATTATTAACACAGCATCCATGGCCAGTATAATAGGTGAGTAATGATTGCATTCTCCTCTCTTTCTCTCTGGAGCTGCTCAATGTCAGCATTTAATCTCTTGATTTGGCGTGAGCCATTGGGCCAAGAAAAGGAGGGGAAAAAGGGAAAGGTGTACACTTCAAACTCAGTAGAAAGGAGGTATTTGTTGCAGGTTTTTTTTAGTATTATTATTTACAAGGTTCTTGTCGCTAACAAGATTAGGCAGCTTTCACTTAAATTCAGTCGCTCCAATGAGATCCAAAGGCATCTACCGCCGCTTCCAGCGAAAAGCACAAAGTGTCGGGATTGCATTTCTCCGAGGCACTTTTGCATCATAGCAAACATCCCCTCTTGCAGCGGATGAGGAAGACAATCTGAGGTCCAACTTGGGAGGGGAGGGCTCCTGTGCAGAGGCAAAAAAAAAAAGAAACGCCAACACGAGCCCTGCGGGCCTTGCATGAGCAGCGTAAGATACTTTGAGAGTTTTGGTGAGGGCCTAGCAAAAGTCACGCCTGGTGCAACAGTTCATTGGCAGTTAAAATTAAAGGTTAAAGGATTGGCCCCGTAAAATGGTGTGCCATATGGGTCCCCCCTCCTTCACTTCCTGTACCAGTCCCGATTTGCAGGAGGCAATCTGTAATACATGAGCGTGCTGGTAAATAGAGGCTGCTTTAAGAAAATGATCAATTGCCCGCATTATGTCCAGCCCTTCAGGAATTCCCTTTATCGCTCCAGACATCTGTTATAATATTGTCATAATGTGTAATCAGATGGGAGCCGAATGAACCGAGTGGAAGCTGGAAATGCAGCCGTAAACGTCCAATTAAAATGCACAATGACAGCTTTTTGTCCATCTGCTTCAACAAAGGGTGTGTATGTGTGTGTGTGTGTGTGGGGGGGGGGAGGGTGCGTGTGTGCCCTGGTAGCACCACACTTGCACACTTTCTGACCATCACAGTTTTATTCTTCCTTTCCTCAGTCATGATGTATCTCAGTCATGATGTATCTAATGTGATGCACAATTATTTGCCCCTTTAAAGACTTCTGCTTTTTATATGCTTCAAAAAATGTTTTAAAATCAAGCAAAGTAAAGGGGAAAATGTTTTTAGATAATGATTTCAAATAATAAGAGGAAAAAAAGACCAAACCAAACTGGCCCAGTGTGAAGATACAATAGAATGAAGATACAATGACAACATGAAGTAGGTGAAAGTGTCTTGGAAAGCGACACGTTGTGCCCTGATGTACTACACAACTCCCTTTGATTCTCATCTCCCTTCAGTTCTCTGTCTGGAATTTCTCCCATTGAGCTGAATTACCCCAGTGGAATTTCAAGGTGTTCTACTAATTTTCTGCGCTGTTTTGGAATTGCAGCATGCTTGTAATTGAAGCAATGGCAGCAGAGGAAGTGAATGAAGTCATTCAATTCGTTCAGTTCCATATATTAGAGTTCTCATTAACAGCCGCATTGTTCGGCTTTAACTTCTCTTTTCTCAGTGGGGGATGGTTGTTTACAGCACAGAACTGGTAAGCTTCATATTGCAGCCTACTTCATGGTCGAATATGTCACGGCCAAATGTTAACTATAGACCCTTGGCTATTGAGAACAAGGTGTAGAACATTGGGCTAGTTTTTACCAGGCTAGCCCTGATCTAAAAGAATTAAAAAACAAAAACAGATTAGAAGCAGAATCATTGATATCTATCAGTCTGGAAAGGGTTCTTTTTTAAGCTTTGGGACAAACAGAGAGAGATACTTTTTTAAAAAAAGAAAACATACAACAGTGATAGATATCACTGTTGTATGTTTCAAAAATTACTCCAGGACAGCATTGTTTGATGAGTCCAGTAGATTACAAAAGAATGAAAGGTTTCATTTGCTGCATAAAAGGTCAGAGTTAATGATTGAGCAATAAGATAGAGGAAATGGGCAAAAATGTCAAGCACTTATGACATCTAAACCACTGTTGACCAGCACAAACATAAAGGTCCAGCTCACATTTACCAGAAAGCATCTTGGTGACACGCAAGAGTTGTGTGAAGAAATATTCTGTAGACAAAGGTAGAACTTTACATACTGCCTGTCAAACATGGTGCTGGAAGAGTGGTAGTGTGCCCATGACATGCTGCATCGGGGTTTTAAAGGTTTACTGTGATCAAGTGAATGAATGACTGATACAAAGCACAAAAGCAAGTCCTCTTCTGAAAAAAAACTAAATGTAGGTTTTGGAATGGTCTTGTAAAAGTCTTGACTTAGATTTGACTGCAAAGGCTGCAGCGTTACTTAAAACAGACTGTTCATGCTTAATTCTTCTCCACCAACGTGGCTGAATTCAGTCCAATTCAGTTATTGCTACCAAGGGTGGAACAGCTAGTTTGAAGTGTCCATGCATCCTTAAGAAGCCTTAAATTCATGTATCTAAAATTATGGACTTAAAATGTTCCATTCATATAAGAAATTTAAGTTGGCCTTAAATACATAGATCACATGTTCTTAATTTTAAGGCAGGACTATTTAATCTCGCCTAACATTTCCGTAGACATCTTGCATTCTGTGAGGCAGTTGAGGTTATCTATAACTATCTGCTAATATGCCTTTGCTAACTAGGTAACCAGCTTTGTTGAGCCCATTGTGGGTTAAGTGCAAATTTATTGCCAGTTGGCTGGGCAACGTTCATTTTTACCACTCATTCACTATGTTGCCAACCCATCCAAGACTAGGTGCATTCTGAAAGTCTAAAAATACTTTTGCCATTATATAGGTTGTAAATTTCATTCATAATGCTCTTAAAAAGATCTTTAAAAGTAAACTAGTAAAACCTTCAGAAAGCCTATAGTTAATGGGCTTGTTAGCAATCACTTTTCCTCCATAAGGCCTATTTCGTTTGGTTTTTTCACCCACATTAAACTTTCACATTAAAACTGTCATGATTTGAGTTTTTCCTGTGTGTTTTATTTTAAGTTTCTGTGTCTTCTGAGTCTCCGTGTTGTCCTGTCTTCCCCTTGATTGTTTCCAGGTGTGTCTCGTTCCCTGATTATCTCCTGTGTATTTAATGCCACCTGTGTTTCTGTGTCAGTGTCGGGTCCTTGTTGAATGTGTCGTTCCAGTCTGTCTTGCTGTCCATTCGTTTACCAGCAGCTACTAGTGTGGAGCTCATCTGTGCTCCCTGGGATTATTGGACTTTGTATTCCTGGAGACTTCATTAAAATCATCATTTCACTTCCTAAACCTGGGTCCTCTGTGTCAGCCTCACTACTCACACCGCACTTTCTTGACATAAGGACCCGACCACAAGTAACTACGGTGAGGCACGCAAAAGAGAAGGAAATTATATCAACAACATGGACCCGGTACGTTGGGAGAAACTAACATCTACAATGAAGGACTATATAGAGACTGTAGCAAAACCATATTTCGGGTATAGACGTCTCGGGGTCGCCATCAGGCTACTCCTGGTGCTGGAGGACTGGTCCGCCCAACTCAGCAGCAGTTGGGGGTTGGTGGAGCTGCAGCAGGAGGCAGAGTGGGAATGCCAGACAGCTCTAGCTGTCATGGCTGGCAACCCTCTGCCTCCTAAGCCGGACTTCCGCTCCATCATCTTCGGGACCAGCACCACCTCCAGCCCCAGGTCCTGCGTCTCCGGAACCTGCCACACCTCTCGCCGACACTGCTTCTCTTGTCTTTGCCCCTGTAAGTGACTTCTCTGCCCCCGTTAGCTGGTCTTCTGCCCAGTTAGTGGGTTATCTGCCCCAATTAGTGGGTTTTCTGCCTCTTCCTGTGGTCCTCCTGAGCCCTCTCCCCGTGGTCCCTCGCTGCCACCTAGTGACTCCTCGCTGCCCCCAGCACTCCCTTCGAGTCTCCTTCCCTTAGTGCTCCCTTCGAGTCTCTGCCTCCTAGTGCTCCCTTCAAGTCTCCGCCTCCTAGTGCTCCCTTCAAGTCTCCGCCTCCCAGTGCTCCCTCTGAGTCTCCGCCTCCCAGTGGTCCCTCCAAGTCTTCGCATCCCAGTGCTCCCTCCGAGTCTCTGCCCCCAGTGACTCCTCATTGTCCTCCAGAGATTCCTCGTTGCCCCCTAGTGCTCCCAGAGACTCCTTGTCACCCCCTAGTGGTCCGATAGCTCCTTCGTCGCCCGCAGGTGGTCCCAGAGCTCCCTCGTCACCTCCAGGTGGTCACAGAGCTCCATTGTCGCCTCCCGGAGGTCCCAGGGTTTCCTCATGGCCTCCAAAGGTCTGGCCCCTGCGCCGACATCGCCCGCCGGACCTGCCTCCAGGGATCCGCCTCCTGCACCGACGTCGCCCTCCGGACCCACCTCCAGGGAGCTGCCTCCAGGGATCTACCACTGTCGCCCGCTGGACCTCCACCGTGGGGTCCACTTTCTGTGCCGCAGACTCCCACCGGACCTCTCACGACAGTCCGCCTCCTGCGCCTCCGCCCACCCTGGTTGGGTTGTTTTTTGTTGATTTTGGACTCTGGTCCCCCATCCAGCGCCCCTCCACCCACCCTTGTTGTTTTTGGATTTGTCTGGGCGTCTGGAGCCAACCTTGAGGGGGGGTAGTGTCATGATTTGAGTTTTTCTGTGTGTTTTATTTTAAGTTTCTGTGTCTTCTGAGTCTCTGTGTTGTCCTGTCTTCCCCTTGATTGTTCCCAGGTGTGTCTCATTCCCTGATTACCTTATATTTACCTACACAGGTATTTAATGTCACCTGTGTGTCTGTGTCAGTGTCGGGTCCTTGTCGAATGTGTCGTTCCAGTCTGTCTTGCTGTCCATTCGTTTACCAGTAGCTACCAATGTTGAGCTCAGCTGTGCTGCTTGGGATTATTGGACTTTGCATTCTTAGAAACTTCATTAAAATCATCATTTCACTTCCTAAAACTAGGTCCTCTGCGTCAGCCTCACACCGCACTTTCCTGACAAAAGCATTTTTTTGTAATGTTGTATTTTTGCAATTCCTACATTATTTGTGTTCAATAGTAAAATTTGTTTGAGCACAAAACATTCATGCAACAAAAGCAAAAAAAAAAAAAAAGAAATCTATTTTAAATTTCTACAAAATTTAGGCAATGTGTTTATCTTCATGATGGATTTGTGGCTCGCTAACTCTGACCTGCACAAATCGCCTCCATTTTAATACGCTATACAACAGCAGCTTCATTCTGGGGAGATGAGTACATCATTTGAACTTCTTATCTGCTTGGAAGAATTCAAAATGTAAGCGTGCGCGATAAAGAGCGTGTTTTTACCCAGAAACGGATCAGTAAGTAGCTGGGTGAATGTTAAAGAGGGCTTTAGAGAATGCGCTGCCTTTGGCCTCCTTTTCCCTTCTTTGGGGGATTACTGTTCTTTAAGTCGGTGAAAAACATCAATGCACATTTATTTAAAGGATGAAGGCATTTTCTGAATGATATTTTGGAGCCGTATCATCAGGTCTTGAGCTAGGATTAGTGCTGTTAGGCATTGCGAGCTCTCTTTCCTGTCCTGATAAGTTGGATTTCTCCTTCAATATGCATGTAAGCTGTGGGCTCTGCTCTTTCTCGCCTGCTCCTCTCAGGTCCTAGCCCAGCCTCATCCGGCCCAACCCGAACCCGCTGCTACTATTCCCTTCGACATTCCCCACGCAATACATCTCTTTTTTCATCATCCTTTCATTTATTTCTTCATCGCTTCAAAATGTTTTACTTCTAGCATGCACATTTTTTGATTGAATAATATAAGCTGAATGCTCCCAACCATTTATTTCCCAAGACGGGTTTCTTTTTTACCTCTCCACAGCTGGCTGGTATTTATCATCCCGGTCTCACACTGAAACCATTTGGCAGTCAGATCAGTGGGTGATGAGGTTAACTACTAAAGTTGTATGTAACTTGGAGCCTTCCTTGTGATGATTAATCAACCAGCAGAAAATGAGCTCCTGTCCCGGCATCCCATGCAGTGTGCAGCATCTGTGATGGTCAGGGCAAACAAATGGCTCCCCACTTTTGTTGCTGAGGACATAGAATAACTGGGCATTATGAGCAATTAATTTTACATGACTTCATCCACAGAGTTACCATCAACAAATGAAAAACCTTTTCATGTAATGCCCTTCATGTAATGCACCAGCATGCTGCAATATACAGCAAAATGCTGTTGGCTCTCTTTAGAAAAATATTTAAGTCTACAAAAGATTTGAAAATCAACTGTTTTTGTGTTTTGTAAATCATTGTAAATCTCAATGTGTGTCATGAAGAGCCTTCGTATATTCAAAATTAACCTGGAAATAAAGAAACTCAGTCCAGACTCATTAAAAAACTGTGAAGCTAGTTTAGCGCTAGTTGAAAGCTATGATGCATATGTTAGATTTAGTGCTGTTAGCAACTGAAAGTTAGCCAGTACTGCAGCTGAAAGCTAAAATCTAGAAATACATGGGACCGCCATTAAGAACATATTTAACTCCCTGGTTTGCACACCAAAAATGTCTTACTATACACTGAACAAAAGTATAAATGCCCCATGTCACATCTAAGAGTTTTATGAACATTTGGGTTACGCAATATTTAGAGAAACTCAAAATATATTTTCAGTAATTACTGATCTTCATATCGGCATTGATAACATCGTGGTATGGCCATTTGTAGCAGCTTAACAGTCATTTGAACATGATAGGGGTCAGGTTGAGGAATTTGATTTTGACCAAGTTGGCTTCTCATAGGCGGCTATGGACAGTCTGACCCTAGCCCAAACCCCTTCCCTGTGATGCATCTGTTGTACAGACCAATAGTCTCATCAACTGTGTGTGTTGCTGGTCTTAGCTGACCCCAGAGATGGACAAGCCGGATGTGGTGATCTTGTACTGGAGTGGTCACACGTGGCCGACGAGAATGAGGTCGATTTGCAGTGTTGGAAACAAACTCTTAAATGCCCTATGGTCCGATAATGGACATTGAGCCATGCAGCTACTGCTCTGGTGGACATCCCTACAGCCAACATGCCAATGGCATGCTCCCACAGAACCTGCGACATCTGAGGCATTATGACTTGTGACAAAATTTGACATGTTGGGGTGGTCTTTTATTGTCCCCAGTCCAAGGATTGTCCAGCTGTTGCTCATATTGTCATTTTGTTCCACTGGACATGCACTGAGTAAAAAAACAATTTACTGTGTAATGCTCACTGACAGAAAGTTAAATAAAAAATTATACACAAATCAAGAGAAATATTACTTTTGTACAACAAAATGTCAGCAAATGCTCATTTAGAGTTGTTAACTCCATATGGCAACAATATTTGACATGGAGCATTTATATTTTATAATGTATACATTAATATGTGTAGTAGAAACAAGAAGAAAAAGCTAATATCTAGTTTTCTCTCAAGTTGGCCAAATCTCAGGCATAGGTAACAATTTAATTTCCTGCTGAAGTAAGATGTACTTGTTGCTTATGAAGTGAAAAATAATTTCACCCACATATTTGGCACTGACACCATCTTTGAATAAATGCTGGGATCAAACAAATCTTCCGCTTTGTCTGGTTTCCAAATTTCAATTTACCATAGTCTAACACAGTTGTGGCGATTAGCATACCTGTCAATGGGAGAATGTGCTAACATTAGGACATTAGTGTAATATTAGAATCCCATTCTCTTTAAAAAAAAAATATTAAGTTGTGTTGGTATTTGTCGTGTTGGATTAGAGCTAAAGATTATGCTGAACAAAGTGTTCTCTTAGCAATTGAATAAGACTTTATCAATGGTGTACTTAAGAACAGAAAATAATGGAGGACCCAGTTAAACAACTCCAGATTTTTTCACTTTAAAAACCCCCCAAAAAACAATGTGTTGTTTGAGTGATTCCAAACAAACTAACCAAGCTGCTCCAGAAAGTGGCAACAATGTTTTTCTTTTGTACTGCAAAAGGGGCTAAGCTCGGTCCTGGCTTCAAAGCCAGATTGAGCGTTTTTGCATTGGCCTGGTCCCACCCTGGAACATCAAGAGCTGTGGTTCCAATCAGGATGGCCAGACAGGGCTGGTTTGGAGTCAGCTGTTGATTGGTTGCTTGTTGATTGGTGCATGGCTGGGGGAGCAGGACAGAGACGAGTTTTGAATCTCTAGGTCAGAGGAGCACTAGACTTTCTCGATGTCCTGTCATATTCTTATCCATAACTTTTTAAATGATAATAATGACATATTTATTTGCATTTTCTTTTCTTTTCAGTTAAAATAATATTAAACAAGCTGAACAGAGGATCCTCATTGTGCCATCACACATCAAGCAGATAAATATATGTGAAAAAAACATACACTGCCTGTGGTCCCAATTAACTGCATATGAATAATAAAATTATTTATTATAATTGCACCTAAATTATGAGGTATTCATCTGTGATACACTGAATATACAGTATATGTCAATATGATTTATCAACATGAGGTTGATAAATCTGCGCTTTGTGCTACACTGGGATTAAAGCGTCACTTCTCCAACTGAGCCAATCAGAAGTCAGCAACACTCTGAACAAGGTCTTGTTTCCGCATCTGCTTCGCTTCAGCGAGGGAAATCATACAAGCCGCAGCAGTAGTTCAGCAGGACCAAACATGAGTCCAGCTCAGAGAGAACACTCACATGAGATTTTTTTTTTTTTTAGTTAAACACAAAGCTGAGGTGAATATTTCCCTCAGCTTCCTCACTGACAAGTGCGTACAAAATCAGCTAGACGTGACAACCAAGAGTGAAAATATTCTAGGTTCTCTGGGGAGATCTCCTCGGCAAGTTTAGCAGGAATTTGATTAACATGACGGTCCTGTCCACCTTCATAGTCATGCTGTGTGCAACCTTCAAGAAAATACCTGATGTAGTTAAAGGGGTCTTTGCAAGTTGTTTTGAGATTTTAATGTGATTTAAACAGATTTCGGATTCTAGAAAACGCTCAGTGACCAAAACAAACAAAACCTATTTTATTCATCAAGTCACTCAAGTTTTATTATAACCTTTGATTAGACATTCATTGGGCTTGATGGCTGGAATTGGCTATAAATTAACTCAATTAAAAAAAAATTTTCCGAGTCTTTTCTTGTAAAGACTTAATTTTATAAACATTTCTTTCCTCTCTGCAGTGCCCCATCCTCAGAAGCAGGTTTCCTATAACACATCCAAAGCTGGAGTCGTCAAACTGACCCAGACTTTGGGAACTGAATGGATTGACAGAGGAGTGCGCGTCAACTGCATCTCACCGTGAGTGTTTGCCACTCTTCACCTCACATACTAGCTCACCTTGTTTGATTGTCATGAAGAATTGGGTGGTTAAACAAAAGCTGTGATTAGTGTTTTTGCTATCAGAGGACAAAGCTCTGCTTTGAGAGCGATGCGCTAATTTACGCCCTCGAACAACACGTCGCTGCTTAATTAGACGAGGTCTTGAGGGATGAGTCGACTGAGAGCTTGCTCTAATTTTTCTGCTCAAAGCAGCTGCAACAATGGAAACTTGTTTGAATAAAAAAACAGCAGAACACAGTTTTCTGACTTCTTCATCTGTGTGTTAAAATATGAGAGCGGAAGCAGGGGTTGACCCTAACTGGAGCATCCTCAGCCCAAATCCGTCCGGCCGCTCTGGGCAAACCAGGCCCAGAACACTTGGCTTTATTTATCATTGGCTTGTTTGCTAATTTTAATTTGCAGAGAAGCAATTCTGTCTCTCTAATCCAATTCTCCCCACGCTCTCCACCCTTTTGCGAATAGGGTGTCTCAATGGCCCGCTGATTTCTTTGAAGTGATGGTTGGTAAATATGCATAAAAAAGGAAGGGGTGTGAGGGGCAATTAGCGTTCGTGAGGCAGACTGGAGCCCGGTTCTATTGCCAACTTTTTTAGCCGCAGCGGTGATAAGCTGCATTATCTAGAAAATTGGCTGAGGGAAAACAGCACCTCTGATTGCCAGGAGAGGTTCCAGATAACAGGGCGGTTGAAGAGAAATATAATTGAGGTGGAATACGTTAACCAGGGGTGTCACACATAATCCTTGAAAGTGCTAATTTAACCATACGTTTGAATTCTATATCCATGGGTTGAAACAATGATTCAGTCATTGTCACATTAATTGTGCCGCTTGACATGTTTTTTCAGATGGAAGCTAACAACACACATTTTCTGGTAAATTTGTACCTAATTTTAGTTTCAAACTGAGAAATGTATGCCTAAGCATAAGTAAAAACGGATGCAAGCAAATTACTCCAGATGTCTCATCTTACCTGTGGGCTCCTCAGTCAATAAAACACCCCCCCATACCTGCAGTAAATATCAATGGTGCCATGTCACCACACATTCTTTGTGGGATAATTGGTTTTATTTATATCGCCAAAGTGATGCCTCTGAAACAACACTGTCACTCCTGGCTCTGCGCTGTGATGCCTTCTGATTTCATTGTAGGTTTTTTTTCCTTTCCTTCCCCTCTCTCTCTGTTTCTCTCTCTCTCTATCTATCCTTCTTTGGCTTTCTCTGTTTTTCAGGGGGATTGTTGACACCCCTCTCATCCACTCAGAGGATCTAAGGCCTCTGGTGCAACGCTGGCTGTCAGATATTCCTGCTGGTAGACTGGCTCAAGTGACAGATCTGCAAGCTGCAGTGGTCTACTTGGCATCTGATGTCTCCGACTACATGACAGGGCATAACTTAGTCATAGAGGGTGGGCAAAGTCTGTGGTAGAGGCAGTACATGAAACTTTTTCCTCACTCTTTTAGAATTAAACTTGATATTTGGAGTTTTACAAGATGCTGCTTCTCTGTTTGTTGTCTTAAATGATACAACTGAACTTTTAACAGATGAAAATTGTTAGCATATTTTGTTACACTCAAATCCTTGTATTCTATCTTGATATATGTGAGACTGGTGTAAAAAAACGAATAAAAAATCTGGAAAGTGAGGCATGTTTGTATTTACCTAGACACTACTTAAAGGATTTAAGACAACCTCCAGCGAGGTTGACAGTTTCCATGTCAACCCCGTTGCTGTCTTTGAGTCATGTGTCTCGTGCGGTTTGAGCGTTTCAGTCCACCTCTCCCTCTGGGTTTTTCTTGCTACAAGTCAACCTACTCTTCACTCTGCAGGAAGTGGCGCTGTCGTTCACCTTCTTAATTGATCCATTAACTGTTTGTGAGCTGGGTAGAAAAAAACATCACTCAAAGGCAGGGTCAGGCGTGGACGCGACCCAGGCTGCTGCAATTATATGAAAAGTAGCCGCCAATTAGCACTCTTTGCGTTGTTGACACCTTTGGTGTTTATGCACGTGACTTCAGGTTCTGGCTGGTAGTGACCGCTCTCTGATTTACATAATTGGGGGATTGGTCATTAATGGGAATAGCGCGTGAGAGGATCCCATTAAGATATGGAGTGTGATCTAATCTCACTCTTTGCTATTTATCTCCGGTTGGACTGGCAACGCTGGCAATTATTAGGATGCTTATCATTTTTTTCTTTTCTTTTTTTTTCATTAAAACATATAACTTTGTCACAGCATGGGTGTGCAAGACTTTACAGAATTGGTTCACAGGAACAATTTGTCAAATCTGTGCCATTTTGTTGTTTCACCACTGAGCGGCAGCAGTAAGTTAGGCAGCTGCAGCACACAATGACAAAGTTATGAGGTGATCACATTATCTCCCCTCATATATACGGTAATCTACTTATCTATATGGATAGATAAGATTACCACAATATTGGGCAAATAAATATTAATATGAGGTTTCAAACTTCAGCTACATACAAAAAGTAAGTCAATATACGGAAATCCCATCTCATTATTGGGGAAGACAATAAACGGAATTTTTTTTTTTTTGGAGGTGGTGGTGGGGGGGGTGGGGGGGGGGGGGGGTCGACAAAGTTACAGTGAAATATAATGTAAAATATGGTTTAAAATGTGTTTAATATGTTCAAGTTGCAGGACCAAAAATAACTAGTAAGTGGTGATGCACATCAGATGTGTGTTTTTCTCAGGTCAGTAAACAAACTGCTGAGCACCATAGAAGTCAAACTAAAATTTAGATTTTGCAAAGATATAAGTTTAGTTCAGTGTCACTAACCTAATCTCTGCTACACCTTTACAAAAACTTGAGGCTCTAAATAAAAACAAGCTCTCATGAATAATTCCACTTGATAAAATTCCTCTTAAATATGGATTTATTGTAGTGGCTCACAATACAATTTGTGTGTTATTTAAATTATAACATGTAAATTGTTGCTTTATTTTTAAACCTCGTTCTGTCCATGTCCAAAATTGGGGGGGAGGGACGGGACCCTCGCGACCAACCTGGGATTTCCGCCCATGCATGAAGTATAAACAATTGACTGGATGTAAACTAAATTATTGAAGAGTTATAAAGGTATGAAAAATGTGTATTTATTGGGTTTTAAAATCAGATTTGTTTTTGTTTTTGCTTTCTTTCAGGTCATGAAACTGTTTTGACATAAGTCAAATAAACACAAAATGCAGTTTTAATTTTTTTTTATATTTATAAAGGGGGATAAACATCTTATGTGAAAAAGTAATCGCCACTAAATGTAAAATCTGCTAATGCCACTTTGGCAGCAACTGCTACCATCAAGCAAAGCCAAATCATTGTAGTGGAATTTTGGTTGAATTTGCTTTAATTCAACCACATTGGAGGGTATTTAAGCATAAATATCCTGTTTGACCTAAAATTTTAACTGATTTTAGGTCAGGACTTTGACAGGACCACATCAAAATCTTTTTTTAACCATTCAGAGGTGGATTTGTTTTGCATTATCACAAACTGATGTGTATTGGTTTGGTAGATACAAAAATATTTTCTTTTGTTTACATTTTCTGATATCAAAATTAGTGTGATGATCTAAAACTTTATGACACAAAAGCAAAATCAGAAGACCGTTTTTTATTCACAGCAATATATATTGAAATAGGAACCAAATTTTATGGAAAATCACATTTTCTAAGATGACGGGCCACAGCCCAGAGGCTTCATTAATGCAAACACAATAAGTCATTAGCCTCCCATCAAACAAATGCAAAGCAGTCCCAAACTTTCAGATTACAATTATGTTTTTCACCCACAGTTATTTTTCCATTTAGACAAAGTGTCTAAACTGTTGTTTTGATGACATGTTTTGTACCACATTACCCCCTTTCATGGCCCCATCGGAGAGGTCCTGTTTTGCTTTCTGACTGCCGCCAAAAGAGACAGATTTGTAATTTGAGCAGCAACACACGATCTCTTGAATGCAGTAACCCGCTCCACGAGGTTTAAGTGATCTTCAATCCATTATTTATCACCTCCTTTCAATGCCATTATGCTGAAGAGTGGGGACCCTGTTGTAAAAGTGCTGTTGTGCTAAACAGATAGGCGGCGGCAAAAAAAAGGAACCATGTACACTAATTTCAATCTGGAGAGACTCAGACGGAGATGAGAAGACAATTAGAAGAGTTTATTGACAAACAGAATTTAAAGTCTTTGGCGCTCGGGCCCCGGCTGGGGATGACGGTTATCGCAGCGTTAGCGATAGGCTTCAGATGAGCATCCCCGATGCTGTTAGGAACGTCATCCCCCGGGGCCCGGCACTGGTGGTGGAGGTTGAAGAAGGGTGCGGGCCTCAGGACCGGGCGAATGGAGGAGAAGGGGTGGTGGTGGGTTGAGCTTGGCTGGAGAGCGAAGGACACCATGGATGAAGGTCCTTATCAGCCGGGACTTGGTCGGTGATTGGACGTGACGTGGCTTGGTCCGGCGTTGATAGGTCGACGATTGTGGGCAGGTCGCTTCAATTAACGGGTCCCGGTGGGGATAAAAGAGTCTTCCAGTTTGAATTTGCGCCTAGGCTTCATTTTACTTTAATTGGAGAAACTAAAATAATCAATGACTCAATTAATTTCAATGTCCACCAACCTCTACAGAATTTTAAAAGATATATTTATTAAGCAAGCTTTAGCAGGGATAAGTGACATACATATTAATTATTAGAGATTACAGTACTAATTTAGAATAATAAAATCAACATAAACCAAACATATTATCCTAACTCCTTTCCCTGACCTGTGTCACTAATAAACTGAGTGAGGCTTTTGGGGAGCAGTTCAACTCATATCCAGATGGCAGTTGATCTTGGCAACAGAAGTCTTCAATTCCTTGGTCAGAGTCTTTGTCCTTGTGTGGTAAAATCCTCCTTAGAATAGAAACAAAGCAGAACGGGTCATTATCATTTGAACGCCCAATTCTTTATCCCTCCGGGACCTTTGTCTTTTCTCCAAGTCTGTTGCGGTGGGTTTGAGATCGTTGGGTCGAGGCAGAGTCGGCGGTAGAATCAGGAGCCAGGGCTGGGGGCTGATGGATCTTATCCCTTTTTGGCGGCGTGAAGTCTCAACTTCCCCGTAGCTCCAAAGTGCTGTCCTCTGCTGATCTTTTCTCTGCGTCCTCCTGTTGACTCGTCTTCAGCGCCGCGGACTAAGAACAGTTTGTTCCTCTTTCTGCCGTCTTTTATACTATCTCAGCCCATTGTTGTGTATGGGGAGATGGTGTACGTGACTTCACGAACGTTCAATGAGTCTATGGAAAGTCCCAACCTTCCCCAACTGTCAGCCCCTGCGCAACTTACAGCGTTAAACATCATGTGAACTTCCTCTTTTTGCTAGCCATCTGGCGTCTTTCGCAATCGTACTCCTTGACACTCCCCTGCTCCCTCGTTCTACTCAGCTTGCCTATTGCAACACAGCCTGAGAACAGGCCCTCACCCATCACTTTAATTCCATCTTTTTAAATCATCACACTTCTGTTAATTCATTATAAATCATTAACACAATCATCTTATCATTTACATTCATCATAATTTTGACTATGATTTTAAACCAATACAGTTCTGTAATCCATTATTAATTATCAAGTATGATTGTAAATCAACACATTTCTGTAATCCGTTATTAATTATCAACCATAATCATCATGTTTTTGTAACCATTACAGATCACGATACAAAGATACATTTCAGAAAATCTTTCAGTGTTTAATTGTGTACATATATATATATATATATATATATATATATATATATATATATATATATATTTATCTTTAATTATACTTAAATCAAACTGCAAGATTACTTTATTTCTCTCAGGCCTTTATGCTCTGTTTTCTGCGTGTACCTGGAAAGATCTCACAACCTTATGCCAGTTTTCAAGACAGTATTTATTTTTGCATTCTGCCAACAAAGAACAATCCATTATTTTGACATTCCCAAAAATAAATCACCAGTGCTTAAAAAACTTTCCTTGTTGCATAGTGCACTCATTTGAAAAGCTAAGGGAATATACCAAGTTGTGCCCAGTAAAACAAAAAAGAAGACCCCTTTTATCTTTCACAAAAGAAATCCAATGTGCAAAAACGAAAAAAAAAAACATTTCCTACAGTCATTTTCACTTTACCTCTTATGATTTATTGTGTCAGCTGACAATTAATTATGGCAAAACAAAAGTCAACTACATCTTGTTGTCTGGCATCCTGGCTTTCCAGAGACATTATTTTTGACTGCTCCCCTGACAGTTAACAGATCTGAAAATGCAGAACTTGTACATGTGTGGTAGAATATCTCTACTTCTTACGATAAGATATTTGTTTGGCAACAATAATAAAGTAATTGACATTAAATGCTGCATATTTTATAACCAAAAAAATGACCAGGGAAAGAGCAAAAAAAAAAAAAAGTTAAATAGCCATATTTATTTTTCTCTGAGATAATGTGGACAATGTAAATTCTGTAATTATTACCAGAGGTGGGGACTCGAGTCACATGACTTGGACTCGAGTCAGACTCGAGTCGTTAAAATCACGACTTGAGACTTGACTTGAAAAAATGCTCAAAGACTCGGACTTGACTTTGACTTTCATGCCATTGACTTGGGACTTGACTCGACTTGAAGCTGTTTACTTGAAAAGACTTGATATTTTTTACTCAAAGTCTTAAAATTTAAAACACATTATTTATAAAGTGGCGTCATTAATTAATTTCACTCATTCCGTATCAATATGCGCAGACAGTCACTATGTTTTTCCTCTCTCCTTATGTATGTATGTGTACGTAGCTGCAGCACAACCAATCAAATTAACAGGATTTGGACGTTTAAAAAAACGCGGCAAAGCTACAGAGCTCAGGGAACGAAATACGAAATAACCGCTCGAATATGCTTCCGCGAGTAATTTCTTTTGGCTACATAGGTTATGAACTTTCGACTAAAAAACGAACTGCAACTTGTAAAACATGCAAGAAGAGAATATCGGATGGAGATGCCACGACGTCCAACTTTGTCCGGCATTTGAAGCTTCACAGAGATCGGTAGGTGGCACTTTTCTTTTGCTGTAAGATAGTTGACTTTAGCTAACTTCGTGTTAGCATGTGTACTCTGGGTTAAATTGGTGATGATTTACCATAAATCCGGTCCTTCAAATGCCTCCACAAATAATGTGCACCGTGTTAGCTCAGGAAGCCGGTGGATAGTGAGCGGGGCTCCGGAACAGAAAGCAGATTCTGGACCTGAACACAGGGAACAGAGTCTCTCTGTCCCATCATGATGATGAGCCGGGTCTAGTATCATCTAAGGATGGTTGGTGTATTTGAAGACATCTACGTTGGGAAATTATATTGACAATATATTGTTTACTGCAGTCAGTGCCAGTGGTGGAGAAAGTACTCAAAAAATGTACTTAAGTAAAAGTACAAATACACAGGCAAAAATGTACTCAAGTAAAAGTCAAAGTACCACATTAACATTTTACTTAAGTAAAAGTAAAAAAGTACTGGCTTTTAAAAATACTTAAGTATTAAAAGTAAAAGTACTTGCTGAATACATAACCTAATCGCTAATATCATTAAGTGTGCCGATAGTATTTAATTTGAATACATCATAAATGTGCCATTTTAATAAACAATGTCACAGATTAAACATGTTCTTATTGTGTTTATTCTCTGTAAGAGTTTAGACTTAGATATGTGATTCTATGCATCATAATTTCAGGGATGGAAACATCTTATTTCCTGTCCTAACGTAGCATGAACTTCATTAGTGACATTTATTTAAAAAGAAATCCAACTGAAAGGGGATGGAACGAAGGTGTGGGGGGGAAGACATGCAATCGAGGAGCCACGTAGCAGAGTTGTAGTCAAGACCACTGAACACGAGACCAAGACCAGCGCCCTGCGCTACATGACACAATAAAATGAAGTGCACCTATCAAAATTGGTTCTCAGATTGATCTGAAAGATCCACATTTCCATAAAAACACCTAGATATAAATACTTAGAGCTGAAATATATTTAACCAGCATCAATTACAACTCATTTCATTCTGTTTTGCTTTCATCGCTGTGCTACAATCCGCAGAGGTCGCCTGCCATCCCTATTGAAATAACGCCCTGGGCGGTTGCCCATATTGCCCATGTCAGAAACCACAACTGTCTGCACCATTAAACCATGAAACATAGCAATTAACTGTAATTGCTATGTTACAGTTACAGTTGTAATTGTAACATTACAACAACACTATGAACACTGTCCAACGGCGCAACAAGCAGAAGGAGCACCATGACTGTTCTCATCCTCCCTCCCACTGCATGTTTGCCACCATGACAGGAGACAAAATCAATCAATGAGCATGCTCTGTGTTCATACGTTCAACTTTTACTTATTCGGCAATTAAATAAATGTGTGTGTGTATATATATATAGCTATATATAGCTATTGCAGTGTATACAAGAACAAAGAACGGCTCTCAGTGAGGCTTCAGTCCCATCAACCTTAGTAAAGATCCGTCCAGAAGAATCGGATCGTTCCTGAATCCACACAATAATTCAGCGCATGAGTGACAACTTTTTTTCATCGCAGATGCAACATGTGTCTCAGTACAGCTAGCTTTGCTAGCATCACGTCCACAGATCTTACCTTTCTTTAAGCTTTCCTTCCAAGTGACGCTAAAAGTTGGACAAAGTCCCGCCGTCTGTGAAAGCGAAGCGCTGCTGGTTTTACATGTCGTCATATCTTATGATTTATGCAGCTATTATCGATTAGTTAGACATCTTCTCCCGCTCAGAGGAAACCACTGCGCATGTCTGGAGCTCCGCGTGCTAGTAAAGGGGGAGGCGATGGGTGACAACAGACACTAAGTCACGTTATTGCTTGGATTTTACGGCGCCACCTTAATCCCTGAACTTCATATTTTAACGGACAAAAAGAGAGCAGTGCGACTTGGATGTAACGAGTAACGCGACACTTTTGTAGAAATGTAGTGAAGTAGAAAGTACAGATACTTACTGTAAAATGTAGTGGAGTAAAAGTAGAAAGTACCCATTATTAAATCTACTTAAGTAAAGTACAGATACATGAAAATTGTACTTAAGTACAGTAACGAAGTACTTGTACTTCGTTACTTCCCACCACTGGTCAGTGCATTAAGTCAACTGTTTTTGACTTAATGCACTGACCGGCGTGACTGTCACATGTCGCACAGAACCCATTTCCAAGTAGTATAGCTTTGCTGGGAAAAAAAAAAAAAAAAGACCAAATACAGTGACTGTCCCAAATAAATTTTGTGTTTAGAATATCTGTCCCATATTTACGGAGGACTGAAACTAACATACTTAGAAATAAAAGCAGAAAAATAAATGCACCAGACCTTCCTGAGTTTACTTGTGATAACTTCATTTATACTTATTTCATTTTTTGAAAACTATGATTGTTGTAGTGTTGATGTTTATTTATGAATAGAAGGAGTAAACTGAAGTCAAATGTAATTCATGAATGGCTGTAATTTATTTTCTGACATCTGTTTACTTCTGACAGATTTGAAGAATACCAGATGAATAAGAGGATCACAAATGAACCTCAAATACATATTTTAAAAAGAACAAATGGTCTAATATTTGAATTTTATGTATAATTGCAAATTATTAAAAAAAATAAATAAAAACGACTCGAAATGACTTGAAATTAAAGGTTCCTGACTTGAGACTTGACTCGACTTTTGCCTGTCTTTACTTGAGACTTGACTCGGACTTGAGGACAGAGACTTGAGACTTACTTGAGACTTGCAACACAGTGACTTGGTCACACCTCTGATTATTACATTACAAATGACAACTTAAAAAAAGAGGCTTCATGTATAACTAAAATGTATGTAATCAATTGAAATTTATTAAAAGATTAAAGATTAAAGGTAGGTATTCAAAGGACCCCATTACAATTCACATAAAAATAGTTTTGAACAGTTTGTGCAGTTTGTGCTCTATCCAACTTTAACTTTGAATATGTAAAAGTCCAAATGTCATTCATACGTGGCAACACCCCATGGCTTACAAATACTTAATACAACACTTAATACAAAATGTACTAACGGTAAGTATTAACAACACAGTTTTTTGCAGCAAAAATCATTACAGATTTCAAATCATCGATAGTATATATTTTTAGAAGAGTAGTGCTAAGAAGCTTTGTTGAGTTTCGATAACCTACCTTCAAACAAACCCACAGCTGTGCTGCATAAACCAGCATATTTCTATTTTTCTCTTTGACTTTAGAGCATTCTTCTTTACAGTTGTTTCAGATTGCTCTTCTTTTTCCATACCACAGCCATCATCATGAGCAGTTCTTTTACCCAAAAACATATTTTTTTATTTAATTTTAAAATATTTTCTTTGAGAGTGTCACCAAATTATTCTTATTTTTAAGTTGAAAGCACTATTTGAAAACATGAAAATGAACTTTTGTCATTTCCTAAATTTTGAATGATTGAGTCCTGTGAAACCCAACTTATCTTCCTCTCCAAAAGTCTAAAAATCATCCACTGTCCTCTTTTCTTCTCTCTTGAGACAAATCACATCTGCATGTCTGCTGTCAACTTGTCTCTTTATTTAGCAATTCTTTAGACTTATCAGCCAAAATTGGAAGTCAGGGTTTTTAAAGACTGCTGGTCAGCAAGAAAAGTGTAATTGGTGCATACCTCATTTTTCAAATGTTTTATGTTAAATCCAAAACTTTAATGTGATTTATTGGGATTTTAAGTAACAGTATAACAAAAAGTAGCAAATGAACATGTGGAGAGATGCTTTTCTTCAACAGATGGTTAGACCTTATGGGAGGAGCCAAGTTCCGGACAGCCAAAGGTACAGCCAACGCTGTTCTATTGTTCTTCAAGAGAATAACAATAAGCATAATCCAAATGAGAATCTGTAAGAAGACGTTCCCAGATGGAATTATGAATATGAATTTTTGCACTGCATCACCTTTTGCAAGTTGATTGTAATGCTAAGCATCATTGCAATCAACTGTCGGCAAAGCTAATTTAACAACAAAGTATTTAAAATGAACTGCTGTAGAATTATCAGAGATTTGAGGGTTTTTTATGAGCCACAACTCCCAGATGCACGTTGGAAAATGAAATGTAACTAATTTTTGACACTACCTTGATTAGCAATTGAAATTAATAACAATAACTGCGTTTCCATTCACCAAATAATTGCACAACTTGACATTACGAAAATAAATTCAATAAATTGAAATATCAGTTTCGAAAAAACAAATTTTTTGGTGAAAGGTTTTGTTTGTGTCAAAATTGGTTTATTTCATAAAAAGTGCAATGGAAAGACTTTTCTTGCATCACACAAGCTGTCACTGATTCAAATCACAAAGAAGAAGATGGAGGGTTATGATGCGGCATGTTTTTTAATGACTAATCGTGTGAACAAACTTATTCATGTGTGTGGTGACTATTTGTCCAAAAATCAAAAACCTTAAGACTTTAAGGCAGGGGTCCCAAACGCCAGTCCTCGAGGGCCGCTGTCCTGCAGGTTTTAGATGTGCCACAGGTACAAAACACTGGAATGAAATGGCTTAATTACCTCCTCCTTGTGTAGATCAGTTCTCCAGAGCCTTGCTAATGACCTAATTATTCTATTCAGGTGTGGTGCAACAGAGGCACATCTAAAAGTTGCAGGACAGCGGCCCTCGGGGACTGGAGTTTGAGACCCCTGCTTTAAGGTGATCAAAGCAAAGTGAATTCAACTCAAATAGCCACTTGATGCACTGTGGGTTTCTGGCTTATGCAGTTCCAAAATTACCAAAAGTCAAAAAGGCACTTCTTTGTTGCTTTATTCCATATTCAGGCAAACAAGTTACAGGCTCTCCTGCTCTGATTCCTGCACCTGTTCACTGACTGGTAGACTGAATGGTAAAGTGACTGATTGACTAGGGGGGTAGACTGACTGGTAAAAAAAACAACAAAAAAAAAGCATGTGCATAATGAGCGGCCTAAAACCTATGTTGCATCCTAGAAGTATTTTATTTAATTTTTTTTTAAATTTACTGATAAAATACTCTATTCATTTATTTAATATATTTTATTTGCCCAGTTGTTTTTGTTCAGCCACAGAAGCATTACAAAATCTGAGCTGCGTGCTACCTCACTGTTTTGTTGGGTAGCGGAAGTGTGTCAGTTGGTCAGTTGTAAAGTTACAACTCTGTAAAGAAGAAACTTTGTAACAGTTTTGTGTCTGCTTCTGAGAAGAACAATTAAATAAATAAATACACAGTGTGGGGCAAATAAAGTTGCTGAAACTGAAGAAGGATTCATGTCTGTTTCGTGAGTGCAACATAAATTTGGTGTTTCCGCCCGGTTGGATTGTTCTTCTCGTCAGTGAGCTAACAGAAACTAGAACATGAGTGACGCCATGTTGCCTCTCTGTTAGCAAGGAATGCTGATACACCAAGCAAGACAGGAATAGACTCTGTTCACGATGCCCAGTGATGAGACAATATCCTCTACTTGGGAAAGTCCTAGTGCATGGTGATAGAGGAAAAGTTACTGACGCTGTCCGGACCACATTTAAATTACGTCTGTGCTACACATGGGGTTACCATTAGTGAGACTGACAACGACGTACCCCGCAAACGGTCTTTTTTGTGAGTGTAGCACCTACTTATTTATATTGTGAAACACCCATGACCCAAACTGTAATTAATTAAATAATTAACTGAATTACTAGCCTCACTAAAACCAGAAAGATAGAGCACATAACACCGGTTTTAAAGTCCCTACACTGGCTCCCTGTAGCTCAAAGAATAAACTTTAAAAAACTGTTAGTTTATAAATCACTGAATGGCTTAGCACAACAATACATTAAAGATCTGCTGCTGTTGTACCAACCTTCTAGACCCCTTGGGTATTTTGGTTCTGGTCTGCTCTGCATCCCCAGAACCAGAACCAAATGAAGAGAAGCAGCATTCAGCTTCTATGCACCACAAATTTGGAACAAACTTCCAGAAAACTGTAAAACAGCTGAAACACTGAGTGCCTTTAAATTTTGACAAAAAACCCACCTGTTTAGAATTGTATTCGAAACGTAATCAATTATGAATTTAATAATGGCACTTGACTTAATGTCATGTTTTGATTGTTGATTCTATGTTGCATGACTTTGTGTCTTTGTGTTTGTTATGATGTATAGCACTTTGAAATGCCTTGCTGCTGAAATGTGCTATACAAATAAAATTTGATTGATTGATAGCCAAAAACTTATTCTAAATAACTAAAATTAAACAAAAATTCTAATTGCTGGGTTTCAGATGACATAGCACCGACGTTACCCAATGCAGATGGAGGGCCGGAAGTAAATGCAGCCCATTTATTTCTGTTGATCCAGCATCAAAATATCTAAAGCCTGTGTCCTGTAGGGTTGTTCCAGTTGTTCTAATAGAGAGAAAGATGAATGTAATTTTTGTGTTTCGAAGGTAGTTGGTCAAAAGGGAGTTAATTTTAAAAAACTTACCCGAAAAAAGAGGCGAAAAGTGGATCAGCTAAAAACAGGAGGGGCGGAAACTAACAACGCCAGAGTTTGCAACTGTAGCCGCTCTCATCCGACTCATCTGTTGTACATGTACTCTGCGTTGTGTGTATAGGCAAAGGGAACCAGCAGACGAGGACACCAGGGTGTATTGCAGCAGTAGGGCAGATTTATTCTGTTTAAAACAAAAATGCATCAGCACTCCAGTTCTTGGGCTCTGGCCTTCCCACACACACCTCTCCCCAGCGCAGCTTGGCGCGAACTCAGGACTGTGGTAAAACCAACCAAAATTCTCTGACATTCACAAATAATAAAGTAAAATGTCAAGACAATTAAAATAAGACCCAAACAAAAATAATCTGCCCACTAGTTACAATATTTTATAATTCAAACTGAAAATATACAAAATACATTAATCTAACATTCAGATAACATTTTGAAGCAACTCACATACCTGTTTAAAACAAAAATGCATCAGCACTCCAGTTCTTGGGCTCTGGCCTTCCCACACACACCTTAACAAATCAAAAGAACAAAAATGACCACATTGGCACAGTAAACTCAATAAATGTCCTTAACGTGGGAATTAAGTGCCCAGTACAGTGCTGCGCTAAACATAAAACAGTTGGGGAACAACATATAAAAACTTGCGAGTTTGGCAAAAATACTTTTAAGGACATTTTGAATACTTCAACAGACAAACAGAAGACAACTTTGTACGCTTACCTCTCCCCAGCGCAGCTTGGCGCGAACTGAGGAGGGCAAGGAGACAGGAAACAAGAAAATAAAAGCTTCTCCGCCAAAATAAAATACAATTCAAAAACTAAGAAAAAACAAATATACACAGGTAATGAGGATGGATTTGAGGTGAAATATAAACAGTTTTACACACTTGCTACACAACCCCACTTTCTAACAGGTAACGATCCATTATTTAAATTGTATTTTCAGATATTTTATTGGACAGTTACTTAGAAAGCCAAGCATTCATATGTAAGGTAAGATATATTATTTTTATCCCCTAGCGTGGTTGTCCTCAAGTGCTAATGTTGTTAGCAGCTAGCTCAGTGCCGAGTCACGGACAGAAAAGATAATGTTTATTTAGTGGGACTTTCATGTAAAAAAAAAAGCTAAATAAATTAAATATAACCTACCCAGCCATACAGTCACAGTGAGCTGTGACTATTCCCCCACATGCTTTGTGTCTGGCCACAAAGTATATTCATGGGGCCCTAAGCAAAAATTTGGTTTTGGGGCCCTCAGGTTCTACTAATAATGTGGACTGGCTGCAATCAACAGCCAGAATATTAGATCATTCACACACCTACGTATTGCATCTCTGACAACGATGTTTACATTATATCCCATATGCACATACAGTATATACAGCATATATACATATATAGGATACATTTATTGGCCGATTTATCGGTGCTGATTTCCTTAACTGTGGGGGACCAGTGATAAGTCGATACTTACATGAAGCCAATCTTATCCACTGATCTTATCTTCGTCAGCAAAGGTTTAAAAATCAGCCTCTGTCCTCTTCTGCTCCACAATGGAAAGTTTGATTGACAGACTGCCCCTCCAGGTCATGTCTGCATGTTTGCAGTTAACAATATTCACCCCATTGTTGCCAACTTTCTGGTGACTTTCTTGCTACATTCAGCAACTTTTCAGTCAAAAAAAAAAAAAAAAGTATTGGCCAAAATCAGAATCAGGCTTTTTAAAGATCGGTAATCGGCGAATGGCCAGACAACTGCAGTCTGTACAGCCCAACTCAAGGTGGAATACATACACACATATTCATGACATTCTTTGTTTAAATTAATTTCTCTAGATAAAAAAATTATTTATACCTTTCTCACTTGAGAATGTGGACCGGTACCAGGCTGATTCTGAGTCTTCAATCAATTTTAATTGGTGAAGTTTCACATACTTCATAAGCTGATGTAAAAATGCTGTTTGTTTTAGATGCATAAATTATCAGCAGCAAACAATGTATCTCCAACTACAGCTTAGGGTAGCTCATTGATATATTAATGCAGTAGCCATGTAGCCTGATGGAAAAACATTTTGCTAGACAATGTCAAACATTGAGAAGTTTTTAAGCGGCTGCTTAGTTTGCTTATGCCTTTGGCCGGCCCTGTCTGGATTTATTGAAACCTTTTGCCCATGTTTTTTTTTTTTTTTTTCTTGTGTTCTTTGTGAGATTTTTGGCATCAACTTGTTGGATATTTTATAATTAAATCAAATTTTTCACAATCAATGTCTGTTTCATGATTTGCCTTGACTGGAATAGGTACTGGCATTCCTGATGCTTCCAATGGGATTAAATTTTGAATGGTCCAATGAAAAAGAAATTGTCCCCTTACAGACAAATACATAATTAGAAGAATCTCAGATAAGCAAATAAATAAATACTAAGGATAAAAAAGCTATCAAGCCAACTTTCCCTAATGGGAAAACTTAATCAGTGTAACAACTAGTTGTTACATTCTTGGCAGCAGAATTTGTAGCAACTAGCAATAAGGTACCACCCACACAGAAATTATTTTGTCGATTAGGTCGATTAGATCCAGCATTGTGGGAGACCATTAATGAAATCCAAAGTCCCAGAGTGGATACATTTCTAAACATCTTAATTTCTCCTACCATGGGTCCACCGCCTGTGAGAGGGGCCAAAGGGGTCGGGTGCAGTGTGGGATGGGTGATGGCTGAGGGAGGGGGCACTGGCGATCTGATCCACGGTTGCAGAAGCTGGCTCTTGGGACGTGTAATGTCACCTCTCTGGTGGGGAAGGAGTCGGAGCTAGTGTGTGAGGTTGAGAGGTTCCGGCTAGAAATAGTTGGTGTCACCTTGACGCATGGCTCTGGTTCTGGAAACAGTCTCCTTGAGAGGGGCTGGACATACTTCCACTCTGGAGTTGCCCATGGTGAAAGGCGCAAGGCAGGAGTGGGCATACTTGTTGCCCCCCATCTCAGTGCCTGAACGTTGGGGTTTACCCCGGTGAACGAGAGGGTAGCCTCCCTCTACCTACAGGTGGGGGGACAGGTTCTGACTGATGTTTGTGCTTAAGGGCTGAATGACAGTTCAGATTACCCACCCTTCTTGGAGTCCTTGGATAGGGTACTGGAGAGTGCCCCTCCTGGGGACTCCCTTGTTCTTCTGGGGGACATGTGGGCAATGACAGTGAGACCTGGAGGGGCGTGGTTGGGAGGAACGGCCACCCCGATCTGAACTCGAGTGCTGTAATTGTTACTCGTCTCTACTTATAGTGACAAATATAACAAATGATGTTTTGTTTTGTTTTTCCGTTTTTTTTCTTCTTCTGAAGACTTTCTGCTTTCCCTTGATCTTGGAGAGCCTGTAATGACGAACAGTCAGTGAGAGAAAGAAAGGACAACCGCCGTCTTCTTCCCCAAACTCTGTCTTTATTACAAATTATTGAAATTATGAAATTATTAACATTTCCTAGAACAATCACATTCCTGTGTCCTTTCTTCTGCTACAAAAAAACACACACAGCCTTCACCTGTGTAAAAAGGTATCAACTCTCACCAATCAATCCAGAGTGCAGCGATATACATTAAAAAAACCATTTCTCAAATAAGAGGATTAATTATGTTGAATACTGCAAGAGGGAGATGTAATAATGGACAAAACCTTAAGCTCGCTCTAATGTGTTTTCAATAACTACTGTCCGACTGAATAAACTACAGTTTAATTGATTACATAGCAAGGGAGAAAAAGTAAAGTCTATAGTAATAATAATAATAATAACAATAATCATAATAATAATAATAATAACTCCTTTTTAACAGATAAAACAACACAATGTATCTCAGGGTACCAATGTTTAATCGGGGAGTGGAACGGAGCTAAAAAAAAGATACATGTAGCGATCTTCAGAACGGCCGTTATGCGACCGTTGTAGCTAAAATGTAGCTAACTGCGATCCTAACAAATCCTTTTTTGTTAAAAAGATACATGTAGCGATCTTCAGAACGGCCGTTATGCGACCGTTGTAGCTAAAATGTAGCTAACTGCGATCCTAACAAATCCTTTTTTTTCTTTATTTATTTTCAATGTTTCAGCACATCTATCAATCAAATTACAAATCATATCCAAATATACATTGTTACTCCACATTTTTAGAGGGGGGGCAGCCCTCACCAGCTTCACACTACTAACCTGTAATGACGAACAGTCAGTGAGAGAAAGAAAGGACAACCGCCGTCTTCTTCCCCAAACTCTGTCTGAAGAGCGAGGGGCGGGGCTCCTCAATTCCGGTCTCCTGGTGAGACGTTGCCCGAACCTTCGTTACCCTTTTTTTTTTTTTTTTTTTTACCCATATATGTAATTAGTTGCAATACTATTAATTTCTGTGTGGTGGCGTATATTTTCTTAAACAGATTTTCTGGACTATCACCAAGTGATAATTAAATTCTCCCACTTTATGGTGTATCACATAATGAACACCATGTTCAGGCATAAGGGTGTCCATATGTGCACTTGGCACCAGGACACCCTAGGCCACAGTTCGATGATCGACTTTGTCATTGTTCCGTTGGATCTGGGGCCATATGTCTTGGACACTCGGGTGAAGAGAGGTGCGGAGCTGTCCACTGACCACTACATGGTGGTGAGTTGGCTCCGTTGGTGGGGGAGGATGCCGGTCAGACCTGGCGGACCCAAACTTGTTGTGAGGGTCTGCTGGGAATATCTGGCAGTCTCCTGTGAGACGGAGCTTTAACTCCCATCTCCGGCAGAACTTCAAACACGATCCGAGGAAGGTGGGGGACATTGAGTCTGAATGGACCATTGTTGAGGCGGATTATCGGAGCTGTGGCCACAAGATTGTCGGTGCCTGTCGCAGCGGCAACCCTCAAACCCATTGGTGGACACCTTCGGTGAGGGATGCTGTCAGCCTGAAGAAGGAGTCCTATTGTGCCTTTTTGGTCTGTGGGACTCAATAAGCAGCTGATGGGTACCAGCAGGCAAAGTGGCATGTGGCTCGGGTGGTTGCTGAGGCAAAAACTCGGGCATGGGAGGAGTTTGGAGAGGCCATGGATTCATTTCTATCCCCAGGGATCCTTAAAATCCACAAATTCATATATCTAAAATTAAGGTGTTATAATATCTTAAATCTATGTAAAATTGTAAGTTGACCAACTTACTAGATTTAGTTTATCCATCCATCCATCCATCCATCCATCTTCTTCCGCTTATCCGGGGTCGGGTCGCGGGGGTAGCAGCTTCAGAAGGGAGGCCCAGACTTCCCTCTCCCCGGCCACTTCTTCTAGCTCTTCCGGGGGAATCCCAAGGCGTTCCCAGGCCAGCCGAGAGACATAGTCCCTCCAGCGTGTCCTGGGTCTTCCCCGGGGCCTCCTCCCGGTGGGACGTGCCCGGAACACCTCACCAGGGAGGCGTCCAGGAGGCATCCTGACCAGATGCCCGAGCCACCTCAACTGGCTCCTCTCGATGTGAAGGAGCAGTGGCTCTACTCTGAGTTGAGTCCCTCCCGGATGACTGAGCTTCTCACCCTATCTCTAAGGGATTTAATTTATATTTAAATTAAATCTGTTAATCAAAGGTCTTAAATGTTATGAATAGGCTACATGTAGTTATCAGACCTGGAGTGATGAGGAGGCTTGAACAGTTTTAATGACAGATTTTGATCTGCGGATCAGCAGTCTATAGGCAGGGATGAGTTCAGCCGTGATGTGGTCAGACAGTCCCAGATGTGGACCTGCATCAGCCTTGAATGCCCCTTTGATGTTACAGTAGACCTGATCCACAATATTTTTGTCTATTACCTTTGTAGGTAATAGACAAATCACCTTTTTTAGAAAGCTAAAAAAGATGATATTACATAATACTGCCCCTTTAAATATAAGCTAAGTTGTTGTGAACATCTTGACTTGGGCGTGGCCCATGAAACCAAACCAAAAAATGTGTGAGATACTTTTTTCTTATCTTACACACAAAAGTACACCCCTGTGTACTTTTTGACATTGTTAGTTGGTTTAGTTTTTTTCTTCTTTTAAATGAAGTGTTGTTTTATTTACCGGTACTCAGGTTTTCTTTTTTTCTCACAGTATTGTATCTCCGTAATATTTCACAGTTCAGTTCACTGTATACACACACATGTTCACCAACGTGTGTGTGTTTGTTGATGCATTTGCATGACATGATTGTAGCTTTATTTTTTCCAGTAATAACTCAAGCTGTCTATAAAAACAATTCAAAGATCCACATCCTTTCTCCTTGTAAATATATCAGGCTTTTATTCAACATTAACACAGAGCTGGGGAAACATTGCACTCCAAGTTCTCTAATTACAATGCAACTAATGTATTATTTCATCCCCATGTGGGATTACTTTCATCTTTCCCATTAAGATGCACATTTTGTTTGGATACTCAAATTACAAACCCCATATTAAATCTGACTGCGCAAAAGACATTGATCATATTCCCGATAGCTGCACTCCAACTTTGATTTAATTTGCACTTCCATTAATATCTATGAGACGTCCAATTGTCGTCTTGGGCATATTGATGGTATTGTAAGCCTTGCCTTCATATAATGTTCCCCAGCGGCAATGCGGAAATGTTACAGAGAATTAGGCCGAGGAGCAGGCTCAGTGGAACTGGCACTGCAGTTGAAAATTCATTATCCTAATAAATAGAAGGGAAGAGGAAAAAAAGAAAGATTCTTAAGAGAAATTTCTTTCTCCTTTTTCCTCTGTTAACAAAAACACAAAAAAGCCTCTTGCTTTGGCTCCCATGCAAATGACTGAATCGTAGCAGCTGCTTAGACACTGACACTCTGAGAAATCTTTAGAATATTCTTGATGTTTCAATAAAAAAAACCTCTCCTGCTGCAGATTTAAACCCATACACAGGCCAGTCAGAAATGTACATACATTCCTTGCTGGCATGAATTGCATAATGATTTTCATGGGAAAGATGAACTGGCTGCATGAGTTAAAACTTTTAGTTCCAACCCACTCTGCCAAAAATTAAGAAAAAGGATGATTCTTGGGTGTTTGGACTTTTAGTTTCCTGATCTCCAACCACTGAGCTTAACATAAAGCCCAGTGAGGAGGAGCAAATCAGGGAAACTCAGGTTTAAAAGCCAAATGTGACAGCTCCAGTATGGGAGCATTTAGATTCAAACTGAATGATTGTGGTTAGCCACCGAACCTGTGGACCCGCTATGTTGTAAAAGAGTAGCAATTAAACAATACAACCAACACATCTGCATCTAAAATGCACCGATGCAGGTTTGCTTGCTTGGGTACTATCCTATTGACAATTGTTGAGGTGCAGTTGCATTTCTGATATGGGCAATTTTTACGAGATTTTCTTCTGGAATCGCGAGGTCCGTGAGTGAAATCAGTTTGTGTGTGGCGTGCTGCTCCTGCTGTGTGGCTGGACACACGAATCGATCGAACTTGTACTTTTATCGACTTGTTTGTGCTCACAGAGGTTTTGGAAATTGGCTGACAATTCTTAAATCGTGCCGTGTGAACCAGACTTAAGACTCACAAGCTCTACTCCTCTCCTCTCATCTCTACCACTGCCATAACGCTCTCTGACTCTGGTCGCTATGGTAATGTTTAAACATCCCTTCAAAATAAGATACAGATGCACAACAAAAACAAAAATTTTTACTCACGATAGGCCTGTCACGATAACAAATTTTGTTGAGTGATTAATGGTCTCAAAAATTATTGCGATAAACGATAATACTGTTTGAAGATCTTTTTACACTGATTTAATGGAAATTACGTAATAATGCACGTGATTTTCTGCCAAAGATAGATACACTTTATTTTCTAAAGAACACTTAACACTGGAACTGAAACAAAACAACCATAAACAAAAATAAAATGGATTCTCAGTCTCCATTAACAAAAAATGTACTTGAATAAAAGTTAAACAACATAAAGCCAAAGTGTACATAAATAAATACTGCATTCAACCCAAAAGAGTGCAGATTATGAAGTCTGTATACTATATTGCCCTTCAGTAATCATTAGATTTAAATAGAGAAGATGGGCACATCCGACTACCTGATGCAATAGTTCACTCTACACGATTTTTTGCCCTGATTTTCCCTTTACGACAATCGTAGAACGTTGGGCGTTCTAAGATTGTGGTTTGCGATTTCATAACCGATCATCCTGTAGTGTGTGGTGTTACGGTAGATCGTTGTGGTGGCTGCGATCTAAATCAGGGGTTTTCACCGACTGGGAGATTTAACGCAGCCTGTTCAATGTGACAGGTAACCAATCAGAATCGTGGATTTCCCTCAGTGCTTTCTGAGGGAAAATTATGGAGAGGAATCCCAAACAGCTGACACGGCGCAACCCGAAGTCCAGCGGACATTGGAAATGATATGTGGAAACAACATTAATGTTTATTCAACATTTCGTGTGAAGAATATAGAAATGACAAGGGGAGGAGTTGGAGCGAAATTGCTACCGCAGTTGATAAACCTGGTGACGTTTCAACTATTCTTCGTTAAGGTGACATAAGATTATAGGTTATAATGATTTTCGTTCAGTCAGGACTGACACTAGCCACATGCATTGCAGGTAGATTGTAGTAAAGCATTGATTAATGCCTGGTTTTAAAATTAGTTAACTGGACTTGTAGCCATTATTTTGTGCCCATTGTTGGACACCACACGGCAGGATCGAACTGATCGAACCCAACCGAATCGTTATTCCTAGGATTTCTGTCGGCTAGTTTGTGGTCTCTCAGGTTTTGAAAATGGGCTGACAATCGGCCGGCAACTTTAAGATTGTGTAGTGTGCGCTGGGCATTACACTCAGGAAGTGAGGAAGGGAGGGTCAGTGGAGAGCACCGGAGTTGAGCCTTTTTTCATTCAGTGTCATCAACAGAAAAAGTAATTTGCTCGAAGGTAAACTTTGCCCCTTATATGCACAACAATACCAGTTTAGACTTTGAGCTACTTGCTAGAAACTGAGGTGTATAACATTAAAACATGCAGGGCTGCAACTGTATCTAAGATGTAAGTACATGACTGAATATAAATAAATAAATAGCAAGCACACACATGCTAATATGTTAATAATAATAATAATAATAATAATAATAATAATAATAATAATAAATATGCTAATCTATATATGAGTGCAATGAAAATAAGACTTAAGTTACTCAGTCTTGGGTATTGTAAAGTCTAATGGCGACAGGCTAGTCATTTCTGATTACAGGTGAGGGAGACACAGGAGGAAACAGACAAGGGTCATGACACAAATCTGAGGTGCAGAGAAAGAAACATTAGACTTAATACTGGCAATCTTAAGCTGAGAAGAAAGCATGTGCCCTATATTGGAAAACAGCAGAAGGGCTACGCATTGACAAAGGATAAATGTTGCAATTTTAATTCTCCCCGAACCGAGTCTACTGAACTATCACCCTTAGTCACTCTAAATCCAAATAAACTGCTATTATCCCCCAACTCAATGTTTACACTCACACTGGAAATGGCTGAAAACAGATTCACAATTATACCACTAGCTTTGAAAAGCTGAGGTGGAGCTTCCTGCACAACCAACAAGAATGCAGCAAGTAGTTTGTATGTATGCAAGTCAATCATACAGACAAAACACATGTCTTTCCCAGCCGACATTGCACATTGTAAAACCACCTGACCATATGTGTTTGGGTTTTTAGGTGAGGGGCACTACCTGATGGTACATTCTAGAAGTTTTTGAAACAGCTTGTCTTCCAGACACCAAAAAATATTAATTTGTTGACACAAATTAGAAGCAGTTTTTAAAAGCAGTAGAAACCCAAGTTTATACATGGTGCAAAATCTGTAAGTTATGATTGTTTGATGAATATATTCACTTATTTACTTTACTTCTCAAACAGAATATTATGAACTGCAATATAATTCAGTTTTCAAAATGGAGATCAGTTAAAATATTCTCCACCCTGCTGGATGAGAAAAAGCAGGATTAATTTAAAGTGAACACAATCCAACTTTAACCATAGGCTGTGTTAGATAAGCGTTTTTCTTTTTGTTTTTCTTCCTGATTTATATTTTATGTTGATTAATGAAGTGTCAGCTGAGTACTGCTCCCTCCCTTTGTTGAAACCTTGACATGCTGTTATCTATAGGGAAAACACCAAGGGCCAAGAGATGTGCTTTATGGTATAATTAATGCAATCATGAAAACGGAGGGGGAAAAAACTGTTGTGTGCAACGTGACCAAGACAATGACGGGTTGCATGGAGCAAGGAACTAGAGGATGCATTGTTAGGTGACTTGTCCTTTGAGCCCCTCAGCCCCAAACCCAGTCTCCCACTTCTTCCCTCAACAGCAGACCTTGCAGGAAGCGCCGACTGTGAAACAAATCTGTTTTTTACCACAACTCCTTTCCTTCTTAAGCTTTTTCACAGCGTATGGCACAATTTTCCACTCTGTTTGCAAAGGGGTGGGCTCCGCATTTCCTTCAAGTCTGCCAGAGTGATTCATTTGGAGGTCATTAAAAAACTCATCTTTTGAAAGCGCTTTGCCTGTTCAGGTGGCAAAGCCTGTGCAGGAAGGGAGAGATGTGTCGTAAATAAAGGCAGCTACGTTTCATATGCCATAAATAGGGGACACCTAAGGACCTTGCATGATTGCAGACATCTAATCATTTAATTTATGCGCATCTAAAGGGGACCCTCATTAACATTCAAGTAGCACTCATCTGTCTAGTGAGGATCATTTGGAAGGCTGCATCGCTCTCAGATGGAACACATCTATTTGGGCAACACAGCATGGCTACGCGCTCGGCAAGCACCTTCTCTCTTTCTCCTTCAGTGTCACAAGAGACACATCATGTGACTCTTGTAGCTTACAGAGTGTGATTTGTGATCCAGTGGTTTGTGTTGCTTTTAATGAGGGGAGTCTTTGAGAAAGTTAAAGCGATATTTTCGAGGTCACAATGCAGAGTTGTGAGTGATGGTCCTGATGGTGGAGAAAAAAAACATTTAGGCAGCTTTTTTTTCCCCAAGTCACCTGGGCATAGAAAAAGCTTATTTTTGTTTATATATGACCATCGACAGCTTTTTAATTGATGATGGTAACATCACACCCAAAGCCAACTCAGTGACTTTGTCGCTACATTTATGTAGAGCCCTGGAAATATGTTAAGAACGTGATAATGTTAAATTAATAGGTATAATTATCTTATTGGGCAAGCATTAATTTGATTTAGTATTTAGTTAGAACATTTCATTTGGTTTATGACTAAATATGTGCTCAAACTACTTTATTATTTTTTATTTCATAGATTTCTGTTATGATAATACCCCTTTAAGAAAGACACAATGCATGATGGGAGTTAAAAGTTCATGAACTGTGGATAGATACGAAAAGAGAGAAAACTACACACGCTGTATGCTCGAACCGTGGATTTTGTTTAATAAAGTTGCACAAAAGCGAAGACCTTTGAGGGTTTTTTTAGTGACTTTTAAGGGTGCAACATTTAGCAATACAGTATTTCAAAGAGAGAAAAAAAAATAAAAATCAGTGTTCAGCTAGAAAACTGCAATCAGTGCACCCCTAGAATTTAAAGTATAAAATAACTATTTTTTTATATCCAGAACATCAGCATCATCTTTGGAATTCTCCCTTTGAAGATTAGGGTTAGGGACAGACTTAGGGTCTGTACGAAAGGCAGGAGTGGTTGCCACTCCATCGCAAAGGATGCACAGTGATAAAGAAATTGGAGTAAATTGTTTACCTAACAATCTTGTTTATGGAGTGTAGAAGAAAGCCTGTCATAATAAGCAATAACTCAATTGCTTACATGATAAATTAAAAGGACCTCGATCATGTCTATTCTGATTTTGTTTACAGAGACATAATAATCCATTTTATTTATGGTTTTGGTTGTGTGGGGTTTTATTTACTTGTTACGACTGGCTCAAAGTCATAACAAAACGGGAGACCATGCAGTGGTTAAAGTGCATAAAAAGGAAGATTTATTAAACACAAACAACAATGGATTCTGGATGTCAGTATCAAGTGGTGTAATGCAAATGCTTGGATTTGCATTACACCAAATGCAAATCCATTTGGTGTAATGCACTTCCAACACATATGGAAGTGTTGAGGTGTCAAAACACAAAGACAAACACAAATGTGCAAAAAGAGGGGAGCTGAGGCCTGGCAACAAAACACCACAAGCATCAAGCGGCAGAGTGGACGCTGAAGGCGACCCAGAAGGTGGAGACGGCCAGGTTTAAATGTTCTGTGTTCCAAATGAACAAATCAGCAGCACCTGTAAGGGGAGGAGCACAAAAACAGACAACAAGACACCTGCCACTCAGCCCTTAAGGCCCAGAGCTGTAACACTCCCATCCTTAAGAAAAGGGCCCCAAAGGGGAACCTTTAAAAACTCAACAAATATGAATTTAAAAATGTTTGGGCTGGTAATATGTTACCAAAATTTAGTGTTTGGGATAACTGCCGTCACATTGTCAGCCTCCATGTCCCACAGCCATAAGTTGCTGTGCCCATCATGTCGGTCACTGGTTAGGAAGACTGGCAAAGAATGGTACAGCAGCTGAAACAGGACATGTCCTTACTGCTTCAACACCCTCAAGGTACTTTAAGAGGAGAAAACCACTTATAAACACAGACCTGACACACAAGTGACCTACGACAGGTTAACAGCAAAATCAAAATGGATTCACCCAGTTACCACTCCCCAAAGCAATAACCAGCAATCCAACCTCATGGTAGTGGACTGGCAGTGAAACAGTAAATTATTTCTCTTTTGTTATTAATTATTTTTAAATTGGACTGATGATTTTAACTGTTTTCTTGGTTATTTAAGATGATACCTCCCAAAAAGAGTCCAGGAGAACATTACTGTGACAACCTTGTGTGGAAGGAAGTATCATGCGTAAACCAATGCATGACCTTCTTTATACAAAACAACAGCTCTAATGCATCCCTATGACTTTTAGGATTATCATTTTAGATAACAGGAAAACATAGTTATGGACTGGAACAGATGTAATAATCAGCTGCAGTGATCCGCTCATCAGATTTGGCGAAAAGTTCACATACTGGGTTAAGGTCATAAGTTTACTCCTCATTCTGGGAGAACTGTATCAACCTCATTCTTTAAGGTTAGGCGACGAACGTTTTTTAATGACCTTGTTCTCCCTGATGCACAAGGAGCGAAGCGAAGCCTGCTCCTCTCTCCATAGGCAGGACCCAACAGCATTTTGATGTCTCTAACAAGAACACAATAAATTGTTCCTCATTATTCAGTAATTAAATCCAAAGCGCTGGGTCCCCATCCCCCTGTGCCACGCTCTAAATCACCACCCTCCTCTCTGTTTCTCCTCCTGCTGTCCAGGTCTTTCATTTTCTCTATGCTGGTGGGTGGGGTGGGGGGTGGGGGGGGTGGGGGGGGTGGGGGGGGGGGGAGAATAAGTAAGAGAAGGTGGACGGGGGTTGTAGAAAGCGTAGCTTCATGCTCTCCATCACTCCCTTTTGCTACTATCCCTGCTATGCCCTCCTCTTCATTCCATCTGAAGGGCACCGCCTGGTTAAAAAAGGGAGGGATTGCCTGAGTAGAAATAACAAGGATCCAGTCACGTTCGTCATGTGTAAAAAAATCTCGTGATTGGTGTCTTTTGGTGGGGGGAAAGGCCACCCCCACCTCTGTTCCTCTTCCTCTGCTCTTAATTGTTTAAATGAGGTCATTAATAGAAGACAGACTCAAATCACCTGTCATTTCAGCTGGGACTCACCCGCTGATTGAAAGGCATCATAAAAACAAGCCCAGGGCCCTGGCTGTTTTTTTTCCCACCTCACCCACTGGGAGTTCCCTTTGTGCCTTTACAATTTCTGCCCATGCGCCTGCGGCTCTTTCTTAACTTTTCTCATGGTGGAGCTTAGGCGGGTAGCGCTGGGTGACACAAATCCACATGCGTGGCCCAAATATAGACACGAGGCAGTCAGGGTTGTTGGACATAATGACTGGAGGACATTGTAAGGAGGAATTTCTTTCTGCCATGTTACTAGCATGCCCCTGATCTAACTGAGAAAGATGCTCACATATGCCACTGTGTAGCACCGGTATCACACCACTAACTGCGCCACTGGACCAGTTCTAGGCTCTAAGGAGTCAAGCTCGTGCATTGCAAACACCTCTGGCATGGAGCTCAATTTCTCTGTTATCCTCTCTTTCCACTCGTTGGGTACAGGAGAATCAGTAAAGTCAAAGTCGAGATTTGGTTTTTGGTCAGGTTTTGTAGGAGAATCTGAGTCAGGGGTCTTGACAGATTGAACACTCTTGACAGCGTGTATCTCTGCTATCACAGCCTTTGGGGACAGGGTGATGTCATGCTGTGACTCGTTTTTGAGCGTGACTGGTATGCAGCGTGATAGCTTTGGTGGTAGACTTACCAGGCTATCTGTCACTAGGATGCCACCAGGCAGGGATGATGACTTTGGTGACTCTACTATCACCCACTTTCCAACATCAGATATTCTGCAGTTCACTGATCCTTGAAGGACTTTGATCTGTTCAGCTGAAATGGTCTCGAGGTCTCTACTATGAAGCCTCACCTCTCCCAGGTTGGAATCAACAGACCGGTGTAGGTACCTTGATGTCGACTTCAAGCAAGCTCTTTGGGAATCTGATGGTGGCCTCAACATAGCCAAGGTAAGGGACGCTTTGACCGTTGGCTCCTTCCACTTCAAGCAGGTCGTTCAAGGAATTGAGAGGCAAGTGAGACAGGTTCTCTAGATAGAAAGAGTTGGGGATCGTTGTTACTTGGGAGCCTGAATCCAACAAGCAACTACAGTCTTTGACAGCTATGGTCACTTGTGCAGTGCACTTGGCTCCAATCAGACCTTTTGGCAAAGTCACTGACTGTCTTTGTGTATGAGTACACATGGGCTCTGTGCAGCTTCTTTTTGGGACACTTTGCCTGTGTTCCAGTCCCCGTTTGTCCCACAACCGGAACTGGGTCTAGTTTAAAGGATCAGGCTTTGAAGCGCCATGTTGACTGTCCCATGCTAACTGCTTTTCTTTTAACTGCTTCCTCTTCTCAGCCACAAGAGATGGGTTCGGCTCACTTTCACACTGAGGCTTAATGTGCCCATCCTCTCCACATCTAAAGCAATACCAGGGCCTTGGTCTATTGCTTGTGCTGATGTTTGCATCTCGGCTGTGGGGCTGCAGCCTTTGAGACGTGTGAGTGATAGCTGGGGAATGTGTGTTAGCTGTTTGGGGAGCTAGTGGTCTGGCGGCTGATTTAGCTTTTCTACTGTCTTTCTGTGTGATACGTGCAAGCTGGGACTGCAGATCAGCTATTTGTTTCTTTAAGTCTTGGATTTCAGACCTGTGATCAGGAGCTGGCTGAGATGAGCTGCAGTCTTCTTCACCCTGCACATAAACACCTTGATAATGAGAAGACACTCTTGGTTTTGAAACATTGAAGTGCTGTTTCATGCGTGAAGCTTTGGAAGAACGTTTATCTTCTGCTGTGCGGAGTAACAGGAGAAGTTCAGCAAAGGTAGGTGGATTCTGCTTCTTTTGTTCTAGCTGGAGTTCAGCTATCAAGATGTTATCCCAGCAACCTCTGACAAACTGCTTGAGAAGATGCCGATCAAGGTCGCTTGCAGTTACACCTCCCCTTCTGAGGGTGGTGCTCAACATCACCTGCAGCCGTTGTAGATAAGCTGAAGGTTTCTCACCATTATCCTGCATTGTGTTGAGATACTTTGCAAAGAGGTCATCTCCGTCCTCGACTGTGCCGAAAGCAGAGTCCAAGATCTCTAAGTACGCACTAAGAGAAGAATCCGGTGTCAGGTGCTTCACAATATCAATGGCGGGTGATAAGAGACTTTCAAGAAGCTTTCGTGACTTGTAAAGATCGGACTGTGTTATATCTTTAAGAAGAAGTTCCACATTGGAACGCCATGTCTCATAACAGAGCCACAACAGAAGGATGAAAGAGCCACACGTGGCTCCGGAGCCATTGGTTGCCGACCCCTGATCTAGATCGACAGTCTCACTGATGAGAGAGAGCTCTTCTCTGAGGACAGCTGCAAAGTCTTTGCCAGTCTGTTTTGCAATGTCCTTTAACTCTGAAAGGTAAGTCTGTGTAGCTGTTTTGTTAGCTACAGGTGTGTAAACATTGGCTAAGGCTCTGATGTGGTAAGTGACATCAGTCTTAGTCTTACTGTTAAGCCTGTATGGCAATGAAGGTAAGAGAGATTGCATAGCTATACCATACACATACTCTACGATAACCTGCTTGGCCGACTCTGGTTCAGTGGGATCTACTGGGATTACCCTTTGAATGGAACCATATTGTTTCAGGAAGTCACTTAGTTCGTCATCTACTTCTGTTTCGGTTATACCTCTAACTATGACTGAGTTAGGGATTTTTACACTACTGGTTTGAACGACATCCATTTTTTTTCCTTCCTTCTCCTCCTTTAACACTGATAATATTATACGGTCTCTGGTTTCTAGTTTTAAATGCTTTAAGCCACTCCTGGCTGGCTCGCCAAGTTTGTAGCACCGGTATCACATCACTAACTGCGCCACTGGACCAGTTCTAGGCTCTAAGGAGTGGGGAGCAAGAATAATAACACCAGAGACCGCTGCTTTACGTGAAAAAGGCCGGCAATTTACTGAATGCAAAACACACATATAAAATACAGTACATGAAACCAAAAATACCCTGCAGATTCTTAATAATGATGTAAATATAAATGGGGAGGAAAAGGGAAAAAAATAAAAAAATAAATAAAAAGTATATCACTCTTTATTTTTGTTCTTTAGTTCACCTAGGTTATTTTAATCAGACTAATTTGAGTTAATTAGACCGGTCTCATTTTCCTAGGTTGCACCTATTTTAAGATTTCTATTTTTCTCCTGAGTTAACTCATTTTTCTTTCTTTTACAGGTAGGGAAATACCTTCAAACACAATTAAATCAAAGTGGACCACAATTACTCAAATCACATTCAGAGACATAAACATATGAAAATCAAAGTATGGCACTTTAAATTCAAGTTCAGGTCCAAATGTAAATCCAGGTACTCAGTTCAGTGAAAAGTCTCAGTTTTATTCAGTCCAAAAGATAATAATTCAATCGGTTCTCAGTTCTGTTCAGTTCAGTTCGAACTAGTTCCTGATATTCCTACTGCTCCGGCAGAGGATTACCACACGCGGGAGAGTCCCTCCCTGATGCAATGGAGAAGATGAATTGAAGGACTAGGTCTAGCTCGCCATCTTGAATCCCGTCTGTGAATGTGCACGTCGCACATGGCAGACCAATCCTCGCTCCAACCGAGCTTCCAACCGGACAAAAAAACCTGACCTGTGTAACAGGCCACAAACACAATAAAACTATTTTTAAATCCTCAAATAATACAAATAAATTCTTCTTCATAAACCCAATATATTAACCGGATAACAGTTTATGACGGAGCATTTCTTTGTAATCAGCTACGTTTTTAGCGTTAGCTCTCTGCCAAAAGAAAAAGTACAGCACGATGAAAATGCAGAAAAATAAACACAAAACTCACCAAAACCTATGTAACTTAGTTCTCATAAAATCCCCGTCAGTTCCCGACCAGGTAAATTATGCTTTTTTTTACTATAATATTAACTTTTCCTGTTAATTAATCACTGCTCTTTCCCTCCGATTCCTCCTCTGCTCTCTCCCTCAGTTCTGTGTACTGCAGCCAGGCGCCGCGTCTGTAACGCTGGTTCCTTAAAGGAACAGCAACGTTATTTTCTGTCTACAGACTTTTAGCCAACTATTTATTCCTATTTATGTCAGATTTTAACATGGGTTACATCTGTCAATACATGAGAGCAAGGTCAGGTCATTTCAGAGGGTAATTGTGAAATTGGTATGTAAACTAGGACAATAGAAGAAATGATAAAAACTTAGGACAGATGACAAATTTCTTGACAGAAATTGAATTATTTTAGATGCATTTTAGATGCATCCTGCTTGATTCTTGCAATGAATATTTGGTAACACTTTATTTGACGGGTTGTGAATAAGACTGTCATGACACCGTCATAAATATGACATAACACCTGTCATGAACATGAGTAAGTCTTCATGAATATTTATGACTGTTATCATAAAGTGTCATTCGGTAAATCATGACACTTTTAATGCAAAGTTGACATTATTCAAAAATTCTTTGTTATGACAACTTGTCATTAACCAAGAAATCATGATTTGACCTAAATTTGTTATAAAAGTATTACTGATTAAACTTTAAAAATTAGGTAGCTTTATGTTATTAAAGCTAAAGTTTAATCAGTAATACTTTCATATATATTTTATTTAATATATATTTATTTTACTTTTATTATATTTTAATATATATTTATATATATTTTATATATGCGTGTGTGTGTGGGGGGGGGGGGGGGGGGGGTGCGTGTGTTTGCTCATTAGATATCTTAAGAGACTGGCTGTAATGAATTTTATGGAGGTATATTATAATAAAGGTGAACCCTGCTTTTTCAGATGTTCCATTTCGTTGATGTTTGCAAATCTTAGGAAATGTTAATATTAACACAGAAACAGCATTGATTTTTTTTTCTCAAAGGAATAATGCAGCACAAATCCCAGAGAACCTGCTTCTCACACAGCCTTTATCTTGAAACACTCTACATGAGATGCTGACAAACCTACTGTTTGAAATGGGAGGGGGGAGCGGGGAAAAGCCTCTAAACACATGCCGTTAATATTTAATGGTGCAGCTTCCTCGGGAGGCCACTTTGAGCTGCGGCACTGTGTCTGAAGGGAGACGGTATTAGTGCCTTGTGCTCAGGAGGAAGAGCAGCTTCACACTAATGAAACAAAAAGGGCCTGAACTCTGTGAACAAAGCTCACATCCGATTAGTGTGCGGAGATGCATGTAAACATAGCGAAGCGACTTGCAATTAGATTGCTTCTCTTAATGCATGCATTATGTCACAACAGGCGAAGTGGTGAGAGTGGTGTTTCAAGTGTTTAGTTTAAGAAAAAAAAATGGCATTCTTTGAAGAAACTGCAGCCCTTCAAGTATCTTGAATTAAACCTGGAACCAGAGGAGTAGAATGCAAGCAAATGGGTTATCACGAGCCTCTGAGCAGCTATTAAGGCTTGTGCAGGTGTTGTGCCGCAGTGGTGAAAACCATCCAACCTTGTCCACCTCCGTTTGGCAAGGACAGGATCGCACTTGAACCGGGCCAGTAAAAAAAACAAAAAAAACAGGCCATTTACATGTTATTAAAACCAGTCTGATTTCTTCTAGCCTATGCGCTCCCAAAAGCCATAAGATAATTTGAAAGCGATCCAGCAGGTTTAAGATGTGCAGATGTTTTCACTTTAACATTGGCATCCGTTTATGCACACACGCTTTATGTTTGATGGAGAAAAATTCACACACAAAGGACCTCCGATGGATTTTATGGAGCAGTATCAGCTAGAGCACTCAGCTCTGTAATTGTGCTGTAACAGGTAATGAGAAAATTGGTCACAAGCAGAGCTCCCTGCAGATGGAACACTCACCATACAATTTTTCACAGCGTGAGCAGGATGTACCGTTATTTGTTTGACTTGATCTGCTGGAGCCTCAGTGCAACTTTCACAGGCAAACATGCACGGTTAAGAGTCAGCCTCTTATTAGAAAATTTGTTGTGTGTGCAGATTTACAAGTCCACAGAAAGAAGATGGTTGGATCTTCTTTCGCTTATCCTACTCCTACTCGCAGGATTAGCAGTCAGAGTAAGGACGCCCAAGACTTTCCTCTCATCAGCCATTTGGGCCAACTCCTCCTGGGGAACCACAAAGCGTTCCCAGGCCTGCCGAGAAATATAGTCCCTCCTGTGCGTAATGGATCTTTCCCTGAGTCTCCTCCGGGTGGAACATGCCCAGAACACAGCACCAGGGAAACGTGCAGGAGGTATCCCAACTAGATACCCAAGTCTCCTCAAATGACTCCTTTAGACATGAAGGAGCAGAGGCTCTGCAGAGTCCCTCTTGAATGACTGAGCTTCTCAGAGAGAAGCTCTAAGGGAGAGCCCAGACACCCTACAGAGAAAACTCACACATGTTCTTGACCCAAAGCTCATGGATCGTAGATCAACCAGTAAATTGAGATCTTTGCTTTTTGTCTCAGCTCTCTCCTCACCATAAAAGACCAGCAGAGTGTCCGCTTCACTGCAGACGTTGCACCAATCCGCCTGTTGATTTCCCGCTCCATTTTTCCCTCATTTGTTAACAATATCCCAAGATACTTAAACTTCTCCACTTGGGGCAGGACATCCCCCCAATCCGGAGAAGGAACTCTACCCTTTTCTGACTCGAGACCATGGCCTGATTCTCCTCCTGCCCACTTCACACTCACTGGCGAACGGCTCCATTGAAACCTGTAGATCACGACCTGTTGAAGCCAGTAGGACCACATTATCTGCAAAAAGCAGAGATGCAATCTTAAGGAAAATTAGAAAAAAGCTTAGATAGGCACATGTTTTAATGTGCCTTGGTAACGTAATGTTTATCAGAAAGATTTACAAAGCTATTAATAGAAATGTAGCTTGATAGTGACCTTGAACGGTCAAGTTCAACAACCAAACATTTATGCTACAATGATTGTATTTGTGTGAAACTGAGTTTTAACTTTAAATGAATTTATTCTCATGGTAGGCTCCGTATGTTTCTGAGGGTTTGATAACATTTGATAACAAAACTTCTCAATGTTTGACATTATCTAGCAAAATGTCTTTACGTCAAGCTACATGGCTACTGCATTAACATATCAATGAGCTACTCTAAGCTGTAATTTGCAGTATACTGTATATCGCATAAAACAAACGTATTAAGGTTTGTTTTATGTATCTAAACCAAACATTATTTTTACATCAACTTATAAGTTATGTGAAACTTTTCCAATTAAAATTGTTTGAAGGCACAGAATCAGTCCAGTACCGGTCCACATCCTCATGGGAGAAAGACTCACCTGGTGTAAATAACATTTTTAGCTATTGGAGTTATGCTTAAGAGAAATTAATTTAATCAAAGTATGTCATGAATATGTCTGTATGTATTCCATCTTAAGTTGGGATGCACCAATTGCAGTTTTCTGAGAGATTGGCGATCTTTAAAAAGCCTGACCTGCCGATTTTGATTTTGGCCAATACCAAGGCTGATACCAATTTTTTTGTCTGAAATGTTCCTAAATATAGCAAGAAAGTCGCTGAGTTAACAACAGTGGGGTAAATATTGTTAAATGCAAACATGCAGACATGACCTGGTGGATCGATCTGTAAGACAAACTTCTCACGGCAGAGCAGAAGAGGACAGAGGCTGATTTGTAAACCTTTGCTGAGGTAGATAAGCTCGGTGGACAAGACTGGCTTCACATGTAAATATTGGCCCAACAGCGATCCTCCAAAGGTAAGAAAATTGGTGCAGGTAAATCAGCCAATAAATGTATCTTATATTCTAGATGCATATAGAATATAATGTAAACAGCACTGTCAGAGAGGCAATAATTTTAGCAGGTGTGTGAATGATCTAATAATCTGACTTTTGATTGCAGTCAGTCCACATTATTAACAGAACTAGAGGGCCCCAAAACCAAATTTCCCTATGGAGGCTTAGGCCGACCCTGCACCAGGTGCTCGCCAACGTGCCCCACCTCCAGGCCTGGCTTCAGAGAGGGGCCCCGATGACCCGCGTCCAGGTGAGGGAACACTGTTTCCATTGGTTTCTCATCATAATGGGTCTTCATAAATAGTCTATACCCCCTATGAAGTTAATTTCTTTAGATCTAAGCAGGGGCTGCAGTACTAGCACATAGATAATATGTGTAAATAAGACTTGTCTCTTTAAAATATTTTCATCCCATAAAATATTAGGAATGAACCAATGTGATCATTTGGGCCGATGCCGATAACCAATATTATATATCAAAAGGAGGGCTTATTATTGCTCTTCCTGAAACACAAAGAACAATAAATTGGAAATATTATTGTTCCATTAATTAATATCTGATATTAATCGGACCTGTAAAAAAATTACAAATGTTAATGTCAATATGTCAAATCCTATTGATTGGATGTGGATTGCTTTGTTTTTTATCCTAACATATTCAGAGAAATCTTCATTCCATGGGACTTAATCATGGTTCACAGATAGTGATTTTTGACCATTAGATTAAATCTATAATTGATTAAATCATAAGAAAAGCTTTGACTGCTTTGATAGCCAAAGGTATTTAAAGTTAAATTATGTTCTGTCTGGACAGAGCTATCGCTGTAGCACCTAGCATATATAATCTACCCAAGAGGCATTGCAGTGTACATAAATGCCATCCGTGTGACAGACGCTGTATGTGAGGACATAAATAATGGCTGAAAATTATATTTTTGAACTTATAAAAGAAGTCTCTGTGAGTGAAATGCATCATATCACAATCAGACCACTCGTAGTGCTAACTACACATCCAAACACACTTCACTACAGAAATTGTGTGCCACAAATAGCCATTGCTGTTAATTGTGTGTTCTTCTATTAGCTGTTATGATCTTGTGACAATACTGTCAGCTCCCGTTGTTGAATAAACAAATTGATCCAAATTCCATCCATTATTCCTTTCGTAAACAATGCACTGCTGTGTGACGTCATTGTTTTAATGTTGCACAATGTTGCTTTAGGGATGCAAATCCCATTGCAGGCAGGTTTAATTAGTAGTACTAAAGCTAAAATAAACTCTCTCTCAGTTTTTATGAGTATTCTTAACTTGATGTAGCAACGTTGGACAGATCGTAGTTTAGCCATAGATAAGCTGTTACAATTAAGAATACCTTTTAAATTAAATAATATTAAGCCTAAAGTATACAACATCAGGAGTTTATGGTGTTATGGATTGGGCCTTCACTAAACTAGTTTGAAGATCTAGACATGGATCCCAAATTAATATGAAGAATGCCAGACTGGAGAAAACGTTGGTGAATATGCATTCCTAGAATGAATATGAAGCTCCTACATAACGGTTTTCTATCTACCATTTGTCTAACTGAAAGAGCAGTGTCTATTTCCTGTAGTTTTACAAGGACATATTTCAGAATGAAATGATCTAAACAGTGATCTCTCACTTGAGAGAATTGTCTTTGAGGACGAGGGTTGAGGGGAGTCGCAAAGACAAGTGTCCTACAAATTCCACATCTAACAACTTACGAGTTTTTAGTGGCGCTTGAACTGAAATTGGCCCACTCAAAAGGGGACAGGCTTCAAGATTTTTCAGCACTTTACAAAGACTATCATGCTGAAGCTGAAGTGCTTGTTGGTGTGTCATTGTATCAACAGAACAGCAGCGGAATGTGCAGGCCAACAGGTTACTTGTTGTAGATACCCACTGTAATAAACCACAAGACTGGTAAAAGTGCTTTCCCCATCACAGATTTCTACTGTTTCTGCTTTCTTCACGCCTGAATGTTTCAGATCATTGAACAAATTTTGACATCAAACCCTACTAAATATAAAATGCAGTTTCCAAATGATGGTTTGATAAAATAATAAAAAATATAAAAAGATATGTGACTCAACTGGCCATGAGTCTTCTACATCACTAAAATTTTACTCCATAAGCTTTGCAATGGAGCAGATAAAGAATCAGTTATGAATATGCTGGATGCTTGAAATTGAAAGTGAAACTGGTATCTTGCATTAAATTCTGATTAACTTGGCTACCTAACCATTGAGAATTGAAAAGTAATTCTCAGACATTTAGTTTGTTGTTAAATATACATATATATATAAAATAGCAAAAGTAATTCACTTTATCTTGCTGTTGCAGAACACTGAGATGTCCACATCCTTGGTCCCAGTACTGGACCCTATTTAGAATAGAAGCGCATAAGAAGACATGTAATTGAAAGACCCACATGGTATGTGAATTCAATATATGGCAAGACAAAAAACAATGTGACAGAGATTAGAAATGACTTCAGCAAAGATTGGTGTATCAAATTGCAAGCACCTTCAAAAAACAGGTAAGATAATTCAGTAGCATTATCATTTTCCATAAATGTGTATTAAAACGCTTGTTTATTACAACTGAGTTATGTGCAAATTTGATCATGTCATAACAAAAAACAATGATAGTAGGTAGTTTATTAAACAGGTTTATTACAATCTCATGACAACCATCACCAACACATACATAGATATATACATAGGGAAACATCAAACTTCCCCTTATTATTCCCTGATAATTTGGCTCTTTTAGTCCTGAGCCCTTTCTCACAGACTTTGGGGTTCCCCCTAATGGTAGCATATTTCAGAAACCTCCATAGCCAGTTCCAGACAGTCACTCGCATCGTGGCAGTTCCCAAACAAACCACAATCCAGTTCCACACAAGAGTCATCGTCGTCATTGTGCAAAGACTCTCTAGTGTGGTCGACATGCCTGTAGCTGCCCCAACAATGATTGGTGAGTCCCTGGCAGCATTCAGGCAGGATGGAGACCATGTCGTGAAACCGGCAGAAGAGGCAGTTCAGGACAATGTCAGCACAGTCAACTGAGGGACACAAACAGAGGAAAAATGCTCATTAAACCTTGGTTTGTTCTAGGTTGTCTTTTTTTTAGCTGTTTTCCCTGGTATTTCTTCCATGCAGAGTATTTCCATGTATTCATAGCCTGATAAATGAGGTTACGCAGGGAAACACGGTTTTCCATTCTGAAATTTTAACTTTTATTTTTCCTGTTTGTATGAATGAGTTCTAGAGCCACACAAGAAAAACAAATAAAATAAAATTATGAGAATAAAATCATAAAATTACACGAATAAAGTAAATATATTAGGAGCATACAGCAAAGTCACAGTAGTATGAGAATAAAGTTAAAATAATATGAGGATAAAGCTGTAGTTCATGAGAATAATCATAACATTCTGAGAATAAAGTTGAAATAATATGAGAATAAAGTCATTTTGTTACAAGAATAAACTGATACAAGAATAAAGTACCAGTTTGAAAAGTAAGTTGAAATAATGAGAATAAAGTCGTAGTCTAGGAGATTAAAGTTATAATTGTATTACTACTAATATTGATTTGTGTTTTTCAGACATTTTTTTTATAATATTTGAAATGCACATTGCTTTCTACAGCAGTGCTCTTCAAGCTTTTAGTCAAAGAAAGCTCTTCGAGTTTTTACGTGCTATTCGTAAAAACTCGAAGAGCACAAACACTCGCTATGCAATGTAAATCATCTCAGCCCCCAGCTGCTGGTCTTTGCTCATGTCTTATAACAGTTTAAAAGCTTCTTTTCCTCCCGTTCCCATGCATAATTTAGGAAATCATGCCTTCCTCTTTTATAGAGAGAGGGGCAAGAAAGCTGCTCAGAGACATCATCAATTACCAGAAGTCTGTTGTACACTTTGTCAGGAGTTTTTCAATGTACCTTGTGCTTGAACTGAAACAAAGCTTTCGAGCCTCCTTTGCCAGAGGAGGCAAGCTTTAAAGCTTCCCCCCTGGGACCTATAAAGTGTGAGATCATCAAACGCTGACCACGAGGAGCCAGTGACTCACAGAAGACAATGTCACAAGAAAATCCTCCCAACTTATACTGCAGAGATTTTAGAGAGGCCTCACCTCTAAGCTGATGGTTTATTGTCTTTCTAATTGAGCTGGCTTTTAAGAACTGATTACAATCAAATTACATTTTGCAGACAATGCCTAGACAAGCAGTGTTGTGCAAAAGTATGCTGCAATTTGCTGTTACAGCAACAATGTGTTTAATTGAGACTTCATGCTATAGGTAAGCAGAGCCAAGCGTGATTGGAAAGTGTAAGGAATATGATACATGGCTTCCATTTTTTTGGTAAATAAAAATATGAAAAACATGGCATGCTTTTGCATTGGGTTCTTCTTGAGTTGAGACCTTGTAGAAGTGCCTTTCAGTAGTTACTGCTGCAGATCTTTTGGGATGTGTCTCTATCAGTGTCCTATTGACAGATATTTTTTTAAAACATATTTTTTCCAATAAAGGTTAAGCTCAGAAAGAATCCTGAGCAGACATGATTGTGTCCACAAAATGCAGGACATTCCCTTTAGAGTGTCTGCCTTTATGAATATCTAAAACATCTGCTGATGATCAGAGAATTAAACCTCAATCAGATTACAGGTGCTCTTTTTGCATTTGTATTTTGCACATTTGAAAAGTAGGTGAAAACTGAAACACTAATTTGTGGAGCTGAGTTAAATGCAACTGTTTAGAGCTTTATTTTTGTTACATTTTTTTTCAATGTTCTTGTGTCACTTTGAGATACTCATTAAAAATTAAATGTATTATTATTATTATTATTATTATTATTATTATTATTATTATTATTATTATTATTATTATTATTATTATTATACCTCCAACTTCATGCCTTCCATACCTGTCAAGTTTTGGATTTTAAAATAAGGGAAATTTTCCGCCGTCTGATGTGAGCCATCCCACCAGCCCAACCTATGTCTAGTATCCCTTGACAGATGTACAAAAAGTCTAAAATTGCTACTTGTCCACCACTTACAAACTGCAATCATGTGCTCAGAATCTGAGCTGTAATTCCTATTTTATAGGGTAAATGAAAACACAAAAGTGATTACAAGTACATTTATTTACATATTCTTCAACCATAACTGTGATATGATCCCTTTGAGTGAAAAAGTCATTTCATGCAGAAATTGCATTTCATTGGGCAGAAAAGGGTAAACAAGATGAATTTTTGTTGCAACCATGGACATAAAACTATATATGCTATTGGTGTTAACATAATTTGTCTAAAACAGGGGTGGGCAATCCTGGTCCTCGAGGGCCGATGTTCTGCAACTCTTAGATGTCTCCCTGGTTCAACATACTTGAATCCAATAGCTGAATCACCTCCTAAGTGCAGTCAAGTTCTCCAGAGTCCTGCTAACGACCTCATTATTTGACTCAGGTGTGTTGAAGTAGAGTCACATCTAAAAGTTGCAGGAGACCGGCCCTCGAGGCCTGGAGTTGCCCACCCCTGATCTAAAAGTAGTAAACGACAGAGAAAGTCGTTTGAAACCACTCGTCAAGACACTCAATAAAATGCGCTCCTCGGCCACACACAATCTCACCTGATAAGTTTTTGACAGACCATCACTTTTTACATCACCAGTTGGTTCCTATTAGGTTACCAAATGATCTGACTCATTTGCTGGGCTGGTGTTTTAGAATAAATTTTTTGTAGTTTTTCTAGAATTTGGATGGATTTACTTAAATCTTTTCCACATTTTGTCATGTCACAACAAACTTTTATTGGTATTTTATGTGCAAAAAGGACCTGATCTTGGAAGATTCAAAATAGAGTGAAATATATTGAAGCATTTTCACAGCATCGAGGGATAAACAATATGTGTTATTCAATCTGCAGAAATATATTAGAGTCCAGACTAACAACAGTTTATTACATTAAAGCAGAGCACTTGCTACAGGAATGTGAGTCTGTCTATCCAGAGGTTTATAAAACAAAGTCTAAATAGAGTACAGAATGCTCTGCTTGCTGCCTTCACTCACCTCCCATGGTGCTCTTCGGAGGGGAAGTCAGATAATTTGTCGTGCCAGATGAAGGAGACAAAGATTTCCTTTGGCTCTCGTTTAGAGGGAAAAGGCTATCACCTCGCAGCTTAGGATCTCCACTGGTTTCCCCTTGTTTGTCTTCTGTAGAGGCATTCACACCTTGGAATCTTTCTGTCAAAAAAATAGGAAAAAATAATTTCTTTGTATTGTTTATGGTCAGAAGTTCAGAAATTACTCTACTTACATAAGTTATGTAAGCATAACAGTACTTACATAACTTACATTACTCATAGTAGGCTAAAAAACTACCTGAACATGTTGTATGTGAAGTACATGGTATAATTACACTTTTTTCATAAAATGAAGGAAAATATTTGGTTCTCATTATTATTTACAAATAAGTGTAGCAGCATTTTGTCCAGCCCCTTTTACTTTGAAACCTCTAAATAAAATACAATTGTCTTAAGATATCCACTAATTCAAGGGGTGTCCAAAGTGTGGCCCACAGGCCATTTGTGGCTCTTGGAACAATTCTGTGTGTCCCCCACACAAAATTGTTCTGTGGGGGGCACTACAATCTGAAATTCTGTGAGAATTTCAATGACAATTTTAATTCCTTAATGGAAAGTTATAGGCACAAATAGTTTTATTTTTATTTTAAGTAGAGTTTCTTTTTATTGTAAGTAGAGTTATAAACATCCTGCAACATCCATTTATTTAACTTGTTCAATAGAAGAAGATTTTGTTTTTAAAAGAAAATTGTTGTTCTTGTTAGTGGGAATAAACAAAAAAAATTCTAGACTAAAAAAACTGAAAAAAGTTGCCTAAAAAGTTTGGAACTCTCCACCTTTTGACAAAAATACCACTTTGTTTCATTAAGAAATATTGCATATTGAATATACTGCTGAGCAGATGAAAAAAGAATCACAAGAAAATTATTTTCAAGTTGGAAAAATAGAATGTCCCCTTAGTACTTTCAACTTTGGTATTCTGGCCTCTTTTGCAAAAAGTGTGAACACCACTCATCTAATTAGATCCTTAGTGTGTAATTTAGTGTATATAAAGTTGTCCTTTGAAGGCCTTTGAGATTTGTTAGAGAACATTAATGAACAAAGAGCATCTTAAATGCTAAGGAACAGAGGAAACGTACGTATGGCTGAAAAAGAATGTGCATCACCCTATGTGAAACATTTTGACAGAGAAACATGGTGGTGTCAGCATCATGCTGTGGGGAGTATTGAAGGAGCTAAACACAGAAAAAAATATGGAAGAAAGTTATATGCTGCAATAAAGAAACTGTGCTATACTGGTCCAGTCCAAGTCCAGACCCAAATCCAACTGAGAATTCACCGCAAGATTTTAAATTGATCTTCTGTCCAGAGGACAAAGTGATAAATATCAAAAAAGTAATATATTATCACTAGCAATATATTAATTGAAAATGGTCTCAAAACAACAATATTATCACTTATGAGCATGACAACATGAGTTTAATAAAGGAATACAACACTAACTTTAGCTACCGTAATAAACATCTACAGCTCAATAGTAGCACTCAGATATTTTTTACACACCTCAGACATGGTTCTTACCTTCTCTAGCCCATGCAGGGTTGTCCTCCTTTATGTTCGCTACTCCTTTGTCTTCCACTTCAGCTTTCAGAGTGGTCTCAGCTGCCATCTGCTCCATTGCATCACATAAAAAAAACGCACCAGGTCTGGCCAACCTGATTTTCTCAAGAAATATAAACATGCAGCTACTCACAACTGGTGGTCAAAACGACTTCATGTCTACAAAAATTTAGAATAATCATAAAAAATAAATAAATACAGCTCCTACGTGGAGTCAGGGTGTAAACATTGTATTCTCATCCTGGGTGTGGGAGCAGTTTGCTTTCTTCGTCAGAAGCGAGCCTCTAGGAAAAATTATCCTTTGCGTTGCGAAAGGGTCCATTTGGCCCACTGCCCGCTGGTACTGTGAGCTTCACTAATGTTCCAATGATGTTGGGGGGAAAAAAGAATACTTCAGATCCACTCCTATCCGAACATCATGTCAGCTGCGTTTTATTAGTTTGAGTGATTTCCTACTGCGAAGTGATGATGAAGCCAAAGGCAAAAGCAAAGTAGCTCTAAATGGAAGGAAATGCCTCTAATTCCCTTTTCAAATGCATTATTGAGCAGTCGGGACGAACCATCAAGAGACTTGATTATGTTTTAGTAACACTGCTGAAGCCAGAGAACACCAATCGGTATCAAAGGCGAGTTTATCAGCAGAATTGAGAGCCATCTCTTTTGGCTACTGTGTGTATGTGAATGATAAAAAGTGAGACGCTTGGATTATTTGCATGAGCAAAATGCGAGGAACAAAGAGCACACACCAAAAAGCCATCTAATTTTCTCTAATTAGGTTCATCACTTCAGTTGCATTTTAATAGACACCCTGCTGTGCTTGCATATGCTCCAAGAACAAGAGCCATGCTAATTGAAAAATGAAGATATGAGAATATTTGTTGACCGAACACCCACTATGCTATGATCACTGTAGTAGAAAGTAGAACTTTGAAGGAGGAGTCGCTACTCTTAATTTTATGTTGTGTTACAGCGCAATACACTAATTACATTATTTCCTGGACTGTTTGTGCTTTATTTCTTTTCGTTTTCATAAAAGATCGAAAAAAATATGTAGGATGTGTTGCACTTTATTCAGAAGATGTCTCTTTATCAGGATGGTTAAAGAAGATGGATGAATCATAGAAGAGAACCAGGTGGATGGCCAAATATTCCACCCAATAATAATTATTAATAATGGTGAAAAAGTACAAGTTCTACTGGCAGATTATTTCACTTATAACAAGACATTCCAGTGTACATGCCAGTGTAACTAGAACTTTTTACATATATATTAAGGAATTATTGACTTAAAACAAGCTCCTTTGTGTTGTTGAAAAGTTATTTGCAAGTTAATATTGTCTTATTTCAAGTGTACTTAGATATTTACACTAGAGACTACAGAAAAAAACACATGCAGCTGTAATTGAAACACAAAGAGGCTTTACAAAGTATTGACTCTGGGGAGCTTGTAAGGATTTGGTTGTTTCTGTGTGTTTATTTAGATTTCTGTGTTCTGTGGAGTCTCTGTGTTGATTAGTTACACCTGTTTCTTGTTTTCCCTGATTATCTCCCTGTGCATTTAAACCCACCTGTGTTCCTTGTTCTTTGTCGGGTCCTTGTCTTATCCAGTGGTGGGAAGTAACGAAGTACAAGTACTTCGTTACTGTACTTAAGTACAATTTTCATGTATCTGTACTTTACTTAAGTAGATTTAATAATGGGTACTTTCTACTTTTACGCCACTACATTTTACAGTAAGTATCTGTACTTTCTACTTCACTACATTTCTACAAAAGTGTCGCGTTACTCGTTACATCCAAGTCGCACTGCTCTCTTTTTGTCCGTTAAAATATGAAGTTCAGGGACTTTAAGGTGGCGCCGTAAAATCCAAGCAATAACGTGACTTAGTGTCTGTTGTCACCCATCGCCTCCCCCTTTACTAGCACGCGGAGCTCCAGACATGCGCAGTGGTTTCCTCTGAGCGGGAGAAGATGTCTAACTAATCGATAATAGCTGCATAAATCATAAGATATGACGACATGTAAAACCAGCAGCGCTTCGCTTTCACAGACGGTGGGACTTTGTCCAACTTTTAGCGTCACTTGGAAGGAAAGCTTAAAGAAAGGTAAGATCTGTGGACGTGATGCTAGCAAAGCTAGCTGTACTGAGACACATGTTGCATCTGCGATGAAAAAAAGTTGTCACTCATGCGCTGAATTATTGTGTGGATTCAGGAACGATCCGATTCTTCTGGACGGATCTTTACTAAGGTTGATGGGACTGAAGCCTCACTGAGAGCCGTTCTTTGTTCTTGTATACACTGCAATAGCTATATGTAGCTATATATATATATATATATATATATATATATATATATATACACACACACATTTATTTAATTGCCGAATAAGTAAAAGTTGAACGTATGAACACAGAGCATGCTCATTGATTGATTTTGTCTCCTGTCATGGTGGCAAACATGCAGTGGGAGGGAGGATGAGAACAGTCATGGTGCTCCTTCTGCTTGTTGCGCCGTTGGACAGTGTTCATAGTGTTGTTGTAATGTTACAATTACAACTGTAATTGTAACATAGCAATTACAGTTAATTGCTATGTTTCATGGTTTAATGGTGCAGACAGTTGTGGTTTCTGACATGGGCAATATGGGCAACCGCCCAGGGCGTTATTTTTATAGGGATGGCAGGCGACCTCTGCGGATTGTAGCACAGCGATGAAAGCAAAACAGAATGAAATGAGTTGTAATTGATACTGATTAAATATATTTCAGCTCTAAGTATTTATATCTAGGTGTTTTTATGGAAATGTGGATCTTTCAGATCAATCTGAGAACCAATTTTGATAGGTGCACTTCATTTTATTGTGTCATGTAGCGCAGGGCGCTGGTCTTGGTCTCGTGTTCAGTGGTCTTGACTACAACTCTGCTACGTGGCTCCTCGATTGCATGTCTTCCCCCCCACACCTTCGTTCCATCCCCTTTCAGTTGGATTTCTTTCTAAATAAATGTCACTAATGAAGTTCATGCTACGTTAGGACAGGAAATAAGATGTTTCCATCCCTGAAATTATGATGCATAGAATCACATATCTAAGTCTAAACTCTTACAGAGAATAAACACAATAAGAACATGTTTAATCTGTGACATTGTTTATTAAAATGGCACATTTATGATGTATTCAAATTAAATACTATCGGCACACTTAATGATATTAGCGATTAGGTTACGTATTCTGCAAGTACTTTTACTTTTAATACTTAAGTATTTTTAAAAGCCAGTACTTTTTTACTTTTACTTAAGTAAAATGTTAATGTGGTACTTTGACTTTTACTTGAGTACATTTTTGCCTGTGTATTTGTACTTTTACTTAAGTACATTTTTTGAGTACTTTCTCCACCACTGGTCTTATCTAATCTGTCTGGTTGTGTCAAGTTGTCTTGTCAGTCTTCAGTTGTATGTATTTCCAGTTGCTACTAGTTGTGAGTATCAGCCTTCCGATCATCTGTGCTGCCTGGATTACTGTGTTTTTTGGATCATTAAATCATCACTTCTTCATTCCAACCTGGGTCCTCAGCGTCTTCCTCACCACCTCTTCACCTCAAAACATGACAGAGCTGAACATGAAGGCACACCATGTCTTCTTTAAAACTTTTAAATGTTGAAAACCATTTATTGGTTTCCTACTTTTTCACACAATTCGCTAGTTTGTGTTGGTTTATCACATAAAACAGAAAGAAAATATAGTTATTCCATTATATACAGTATCTTAGGGAGATTCAAAGCGTATAAATGCTAGTGCAGGACTCAATAGCTCTGCTATTCCTAGAGTGTTCTGCTAATCCAGGAGCCAGCCCACAGGGCCAATATAATTTGCTGCTAAGGATAAATTAGGGGTTTTAATTACAGTTGAACTTAAATGTGCTGAAAAGATAACTCTAACGTTTAGACAGCCATATGCAAAAGATTATTTTAGTACCAAAAATGCACAATAATGACAGGTTTAATTGTTGCCTGATTGCTTACCATGAAAATAAGTGAAGTGGCAATGTAAGCCACTTCACTTCATTAGAATTATTATTCATTTTTCCTTATTGTATTATGATAAAAAAAGTTTCTGTTTATCTTTAGTACCCCCATGTGGCAGTTTGTTTTTGTTTTAGTTAAAAGTTGGTCTGTCCAGTGTGGTTGCCTACAACGTGGCAGAGGGACAGTATTTCCATCATTGTTTGAGCCTTGACGTGTCTTTGTCCGTAAATTGACATGCTATTATTTGACGGAAAAATAATCAGACCCTAGCAGTCAAAGCACTGCGAAGGATTATAGTAATTGCTCCGTTTCTTATTATTGCAATTCTTCCGTCAAATGAATTGCCTTTTTGGAGATCAACATATTAAAAAACCCACCAAACTTCGCGGATGCATCCGCCATGGTCTACACCAAATAGGAAGTCAGCTATTTTGGATTAAAGTTTTGATTTTCACGGCATTTTGGCTGTTTACAACCTCCATATTTGATCAAACTCCTCCTAGGGATTTTGATTGATTGGGTTCAAACTCGGTCAGTTTATTCATAAGGCATGGCCGAATTAAAGTTGTCAAATTAGTGAGTTTTCGTGCATCCTGAAGGGGCATGGCCAGGCCTCAAAGTCTGACATCTTGCCATGAAACACAAAACTGTTATATCTCCTACACAAAAAAATCACTGAGACACCAAACCTTCAGTAATTGATCATTATTTGTGTTCCCCTGTGTATCTTCCCAGCTTCCGTGTACCACCTTCTTCTCTGACCTCAGCTGACTCCTGGTCAATTAGCTCATCAGCTCTGCTCCATTGTTTCTCACCACTACTTCCCAGTATTTAACTCCCTCTTGCTCTGTCACTAGTTGCCAGTTCGTTCTTACCTCCTGTTTCTGTTCCTGTGTCCTCCTCATGTCCCAAGTTTGGTTGGTTAGTTTTTGGATTTTTACTACCTGGACTTTGTTTTTTTTTTTTTTGTTTGTTTGTTTGTTTTTTTGTAAGTGTTTTTTGTTTTTTTTTGTAAGTTCTAGATTAAATTCATCTTCATCACACTATGAGTCTCCTGCCAGCTGCTACTGGGTCCACCTTGAACACTTCAACATGACAGTTTTGATCAGTTATTCAGTACTTGAGTAACTTTTGCCAACTATGTTTTTACTCTTACTTGAGTGATAATCATAATTGAGTTATAATTGAGTTGTAATCATTTTTAGAAATAATTTTAGTTTTGGCAGATTTGATTATGTTTCCCTTTTAGACTTTGTTGTTTAAGTATAACTGATCTGCAACCAAATTTTGGTTTAATGACTCAATCCATTGTCTGAACTTGGCCTAACTTGATTATTACCACTGCCATTATAAGGGTATTACCATTATTGTATTATTGGGTTTTCTTCTCGTAATCCAATTCTAGCTGCATTGAATTAAAGTTTTTTTCCCCTGCCCAAATCACCTTGGAAGGACAGACCAACATTTACTCAGAGCATGTGTGTGGCACCAGCAGGTGTTTCATGAAAAAGGCGACTGATTTTAGTAAAATGCATTATTTTATTGAACATTCTGCCGGAGCAGAGCACCCTTATGCCCCTTAATGAGTTCCATGGAGAGTAAGTGTCACAGTTGGCTCCGGTGATGAGAGCACACTCCCATGTCACCTTGAGGCCAGCTGACACACAGAAAAGATGGAACTTGGTGTCATATCTGTCCTCTTGTAACAAAAAAGGGTTACACTGCAGCTACAGTGAGAGGTAGATGTCACTGTCCACAGATAAAGAAAACAAAGAAATACAGAATACGATACGAAGATGAAAATCATTAATACTACTACTAACAATAACAGTATTCAATTCTGATAAAATGCCATATGTTGCTGGGATCAGGCACAGGTTTTATTTACCTTGACACAAATAACTCATGTTGTCTCACCCAGTGCCTAATGCTCCTCAACAGAATGAAGCAGTGCACTGACTGCAAAAAGGCATGTTCAAGGAACACATGTAAACAGTAGCATTCAATGACATCTAGAAAATATTAGCACGGCTGATTAAAGGCAGGAGATAGACATAAAAACTAGGTTCTGACAAACTACAATGAAAAATGAAATTATTATAATAAACAAAACAAATTGGGTGGGGTAGATGTGAACAATAATACACAAACAGTAACAGTCATATGTGATCTGACTGTAATAAATTCTGTGTGTCTTACACATAACTCCAATATTTAACAATTATACTACAACAATAGCTACTGATCTGTTTAATGACAGGTCCCTACTGGTAACAGCGGCCAGTGTTGGCAAATGACAAGGAGACTACTCACTTACGATATCTTTTGAGAAGCTGGTGGTGACTATCAGGACTAGGCCAGTCACCCACTCGATTGCCTACTTCCTGCATTGGAAATGCTGGCAACTAGGATGCCTGACTGGTAATATATGACTTGTATTTTATTCTTTAAAGGAAAGTTTATCAACAAAAATGGTTGGCAACATACATTTGGAGTTTACTGAACTCCAACGTTGTAATAGTTTACAAGGCTATTTATTTTTTTAAATGGGTATCAGTCTCTCTTGACAATTAGGATTGCAAAATTATTTTACCCTTGTAAAAGCTGTAAGCAGCATTGGTGGCTCTAGCAGCTCAAAGCCTCTCCATGTCATGTTGGAATTTAATTTCCTTGCCCACATGCAGGTGCGCACAGAAGAACAGACTTTACTGTTATGAGGGTTTGTTTTTAATCAGTCAAACGATTGTTCGAGAATTGAGACTGGAGGACGTCAGGAGGAAACGAGAGTCCAGGTAGGTTCGGGGGTCCCGGACCGCAGCGGATCGGAACGGCTTGGAGGTGCCAACCAGCGAGACGCGCCTGACCAGTGAAGTTCCAGGCTTGGCTCCGGGAAGCGGGATCAAGGTCTGAGAGGTAACAGAGAGAAAAAGGACAAAATGACTGGACAATACTTAACATGGACTATGCGAGAGCTTAGGGCTGAGTCTGACCAACAAGTGGTAACCATCGAGCGATGACTGGTGGTTCCACCTCTTCTTAAGAAGCCTGCCGCTGGTTACCGGAATCCGTTGCAGGTGCGATGGCTGTCAAACTCCTCCGCGTAGCTCGTCTCTGGAAAGAACCCTCACTCCAACCTGAATCCTGACACTCCAGCCTCATGGCAACCGCACCCAGCAATGTGTAACAACTTTAGAAAATGTGCTTTTATTTTTTTATATTATATTTAAAGAATTTTATTGTTTTACTTATTTTGATAAGCACTAGTACCTGTACTGTCACTTTAAGAGAGAGTCTTATGACATCAGCACTGTACTACCTTCAGTTGGGCTAGGCTGCCTGAGAAGAGGTAGGAACTTTGCTTTAGGTTACGCTCACGTTTTATGAAATATTTAAAGTAATTGTAAGTACATGCAGCTGTGAATGTTAATTTGTTTTAATACATACAGAGGAGTATTCTTTTTGACAAGTTAAAACATTTTTCTTAAATGTTAGAGAAGATATTGTTGTTAGTCACAGGGTTTCTCCATGTGCTTGTCTGCTAGGGGAATTCCGACTCCTGTGAATGGAAGAGCTGCATGTTAAAGGGCGTTTTTATTTCTATTTGTGCATGTACTGTATGTGTATTTGGTTCTGTTGTTCTACAATGTTTAAGCTGGTTGTATTTAGGGAACAAAACATCTGATTCAGAGTTTCTTTATTTTTATTTTACAAGAAATCTACCTTTTTTATTATTGTGGATTTATTTACGAGAACAATAGTACTGTACTAGTTTGAGTTGGCGCTAGATTGCCTGAGAAGAGGGGAATTCTGACTCCTGTGAATGGAAGAGCTGCATGTTAAAGGGCATTTTTATTTCTATTTGTGCAGGCCTCTGCCAGCAACCTGCATTAAAGAACAACCAGCGACTCCTGTGGTCTGACTCCCTTCTTCATCTGAACACAACGCAGAACACATCAAGGATAACCTTGATGTGTTCTGCTAGGTTATCAGAAAAGAACACTAATAGTATACACCGGTTACAAAAGCTACCCTCTTGCTGCCGTCAACACTATCACGCAGTTCTCCCACCAGTCCACAACAATGTGTTGACTCCCTAATGAGCACTGCTCAACAAAATATCTGGTGCAGATTGGTTGAGGTATTAAGGAGATACAGGTATTGGAATAATCTAGGGGGTGCAGTGGAGTCAAATTTGAATTTAATGCTATTGACCTCTTTAATGGTTAACAAAGGTCAATAATATCAAGTTTGGTAACAATCGGATGATGCAAGTGTGACTTAGAGCAGTCTTTCTCGAACTATGGTCCCTGGACCACTGGTGATCCACCGGCGCCCCCTAGTGGTCCGCGAGGTACTGCATGTAAACGACTGTTTATTTGCCGTGACTTCAGCTTTTGAGCTGAAGTCTCAGCTCAAAAGCTGAGACTTTTGAGCTGAGAAAAAACTCAAAAGTCTCACATTACAGGTAGCTTACATTACAGGTAAGCTACCTGTAATGTGTGACATTACAGGTAGCTTATATATTGTGTTGTGTTAAACATAATGGTGAAAAACTGGTTTAAAACTGGTTACTCAAAAGAAAAGCTGCAGATACTGACGGAAAGAAAGCAACTCCAGGAATATATATGATCAGAGGAAGCTGAGTCACAGCTGCTGAGTGTTGATGTGTTGTTCATTAGCGATTGGATTCCTTTGAACGGTTAGTGGTAGGAATTGCTCCAGTTCAGGGGCGCCGTATCCACCTTATTCCTGGGAGGCTTACTGTGGAAACGATTATGGGTCTTACTTCCGGCGCCCTCCGGAAGTAGCAGTATTTCATTGTAATTTGTTGGGTTTTTTGCTAGTCTATATTCATGATAGAAGTTACATCTCTGTTTTCGGTTATAATACAATATTTAGTAAAACTTGTTTACAGACACACTGTTTGGGCTATCAAATATGTGGGAACACCAGCTATCAAAGCTTAAATGTGACAATATTGTTTTACCGCAACCTACAGCTTTTGTGGGGAGGGTTGGCAACTTGAAGAAATGCGCACTAGCATAGTTAGCTACTTCACTGACTCGGTTGCTTCGGATGACATTCACAAACTATCTGATTCTTCTGGACGGATCTTTTCTAAGTCCTATAGTACGGAAACCTCACTGAGTTCTTTGTTCTTGTAATGCTCTGCGTACACTGCAGTAGCTATTATTATTTTATTTAATTAAAAAATATATAGATTTATTTAAATGGCGAATAAATAAAACAAGAACGCAGAGCATGCTCTTTGATTGTTACCTGTCATGGTGGCAGACATTGCAGCGGCAGACAGGGTGAGAACAGTCACAGTGCTCCTTCTGCTTGGTTACTTCTTTCTTGTCGCTCCTTGGACAGTGTTCATAGTAGAGCGTTGTTAACCATTAGGGCATTATCTCAATTGCAGACAGTTGTGGTTCCTGACATAGGCAATATGGGCAACCGCCCAGGGAGTTATTTTTTTAGGGATGGCAGGAGACCTCTGTGGATTGTGGCACAGAGGTCACAATCCACAGAGAATGAAAGCAGAATGAAGGAGAGTTGATAGTGATACTGGTTAAATTTAATTCAGCTATAAGTATTTAATATCTAGGTGTTTTATGGGAATGTGGATCTTTCAGATCAATTTGAGAAGCAATTTTGATAGGTACACTTAATTTTATGGTGTCATGTAGCACTGGGTTTTGGTCTTGGTCTTGACTTGGTCTCAGAGAAGGTGGTCTTGATTACAACACTGCTACGTGGCTCCTTGGTTGCATGTCCTCCCCCACCCACGTTCTTTCCATTGCCTTTCTGTTGGATTTCTTTCAAAAAAAATGCCACTAGTGGCAAAAAAAGTGAAGTTCATGCTATGTTAGGACAGGAGACAAGATGTTTCCATCCCTGAAATTATGATGCAGAGAATCACATAACTAAGTCCAAACTATGTTACAGAGAGTAAACCCAATAGAAACATGCTTTATCTGTGGCATTGTTCATTAAAATGGCACTTATCTGATGTATTAAAATTAAATACGATAGGTACCATAGGTACTCTTAATGATATTGTATTAGCGATTAGGTAATGCATTCAGCAAGTACTTTTACTTTTAATGCTTAAGTATTTTAAAAAGCCAGTACTTTTTTACTTTTGCTCAAGTAAAAATGTTAATGTGGTACTTTTACTAGAGCACATTTTTGTCTGTGTATTTGTACTTTTACTTAAGTACATTTTTTGAGTACTTTCTCCACCACTGCCATTCAGCATAGTTAGCTTGGCTACAGTCTACTGCTTGCCTCTATTTAACTAACATTTAATAAATTAAGGAAATAAATTACCAACACATTCATATATTGAACTTGTACCTGTACCTTTTACCACACTTAACAGATGAATCAGTCAGCAGCAGCTCTAATCCCTCCTGACCTGTTCTCTCCTAAGTGAAATTAAAGTTGCAGTATGTAACTTTTATAAAAAAATTTTTTTACATATTTGTTAAAACTGTCATTATGTTGTGACAGTATGGCATAAGAGATAATCTGTTAAAAATATATTTCCTCTGCCTTCTCCCAGTACTATCTAGAAACAACTAATCAGACACAGGAGAGTTTTAGTGCTGTCAATCACAATCTCGTGTGGCTGCTCATCATCCCTATGTTGCAGCTAGCGCAGCCTGTTGTGAATGCGCAGTCTAGTTAGCATAGCTACCAATGACGGCAGATAAATTTTTTTCCTGTAATAAGTTGTTTCTCCACCATTAGCACATTTAGCAGTGAGTGAATGAGGATGATTGACGGTGATAGGTTGTGATTGGTTGTTTTTGGCCAGAACGTTGCATTACTTTAGCCAGTAATAGCAGCTCAGGGAGGAGGTGAAGGAGATTGATTGTTTTCACAGATTATCTGTCTCATAATAAACTGTGACGACATGGTGACAGCTTTAACAAATATGGAGAAAACATATATTTTTTAAAGTTATATACTGCAGCTTGAATAAAATGCAACTACATAGCATTTTTTGAGAAGTCTGGATTGCTTCATGTATATTTTGCATGTTGCCTATAACTTCCTCGTGGGGAGAGACATTTCAGTAATCTAAAACTAATAGAAAAAATTTATGCAACCTACTTGCATACTGTATGTGGACTGTTGCATGTAAAATTTATGAGGAGTAAATATTGTGCTAGTATCAGTATTGGACCAAAGAAATCAAGCCGGTTGCAAGCCTTTCAAATTGTGATGCTTTTGATAGGTCAGATAGACTCAAATAATTGCTGCATGGGGGGGGCAATTAAATTTTTTTGTCAGGGGGCCCAAGATTTCTGGTGGCGCCCCTGCTCCAGTTAGTCAGAACTGTGTTTGACATCATTGGAAAGTTTAGATTACCCACTTTCACAGTCTGTAAATAACTCAAAATACCCAAGTAGACCTGTTCATGGCTTTGTTGTGGCCAGTTACGTTTACCAAATAGCACCACTCTTCTCATAGGATGAAGAAAGAAAGCAACAATACATGAGTTAAGAGACTAATATTTTCATTTCAGGTTGCATTATATATTCAAATTGTCATGATGGATTCCAATTTTCTAGCCCACATGCAGAACTCAACACAAGAGAAAATGTATGTAGTTAAATGAGTTTATTTTGAACACAACAAATGGTGAATGTGGAGTAACGGGTCTGGTCCAGGGAAGGAACTGGCTCACGGAGCGATCGGCACACTATGAGAGGCAGAGCAGGATATGGTGAGTTCAAAGCCGTCGGAGACGGGAGTGCTAAACAGGTTAAACGGAACGAGCTTACTTGTGAGGATGAGAATTCTCGTCTTGGGCGGGTTTACTGAAATGTCCAGGGTCTTTGTCTCTTTGTGGGTCCAGGTGGTCGGTGCTGAACGGCAGGAATCCAGAAGGCACAGGTGGAGTGTGTCGGAGGGCAGACAGGTAGGCTCAGGTACAGCGGGAACAGAGGAGCGGTGCGACTGCCAGTCGAGGGATCCCGGAGGAACTTGCAATCAGACGGAGGTGGTGAGTTTGGAAACTCAGTGGGTACATTCCACGGCGTCACGAGGAGGGTCTCGATCAGGAAACCAGATGAGATCGACTCAAGGAAGGGCAGGCGGAGACGGACAGCAGATGGATTGATGATGGCTTCGAATTTCAAATGGACCAATAAACCGGGGAGATAACTTTTTAGACATAGATTTCAGAGGGATGTCTCGGGACGATAACCAGACCTTTTGACCGGGGTTGTAAGTGGGAGCCGGGATTCTCTTGCGGTCAGCCTGACTTTTATTCTGTTCTGCTGTGTTGTTGAGGTTGTGAATGGTGGCCCTCCAAACCTTCTGGCAGCGGCGGATGTGGTGACGGACGGAGGTGACAGAGATGTCCCCCTCTTCGGATAGAAGAAGCTGGGGTTGATACCCTATGGACGCTTCGAACGGGGACATACCTGTGGCAGCTGAGACTTGACAGTTGTGGGCGTACTTGACCCAAGGGAGGAATTGGAACCAGTCAGACGGATTGGAAGACATGAAACAGCAGAGGGTAGTTTCGAGATCCTGGTTGAGGCGTTCAGTTTGGCTGTTAGACTGAGGATGAAAACCAGACGTGAGTGAAACCTTTGCATTCAATGCGGCACAGAAATTTCTCCAAACCTGAGAGGTGAATTGTGGGCCTTGGTCCGAGAGGATGTCCTGGGGGATGCCATGTAGCCGGAAGACGTGTTTGACCAGAAGCTGAGCTGTTTGGAAGGCAGTGGGTAGTTTGCGGAGGGGAACGAAGTGGCAGGCTTTGGAGAAATGGCCGACAATTGAGAGGATGGTGGTCATACCTTTGGAAGGTGGTAACCCGGTGACAAAATCTATAGAAATATGGGACCATGGGCGTTTTGGAATGGGAAGTGGTTGAAGGAGACCAGACGGAGATTGATGAGATGCTTTATTTCAGGAACAGATTGTGCGGGCTAGAACATACTCTCGAACGTCTTTATGGACTGAAGGCCACCAGAATTTGTGGTTTACTAAGGCTATGGTGCGACTCAGGGTGACCTGAGAATTTCGAAGCGTGTATCCATTGCAAAAAACGGGCTCGGATGGAAGAAGGAACATAGATCTTGTTGGATGGACATGAGTCGGGACCTTGTTCGGACTGCTGTGCCTGTTTAATTAAATCCTCAATCTCCCAGGTTATTGCCGCAACAGTGCAGCTGGGGGGAAGGATAGAAGCTGGAACCTTTTCTGAGTCATCCGGTGAGTACAAACGGGAGAGAGCATCAGGTTTTATATTGTGGGAACCTGGACGGTAAGAAATGGAGAGGTTAAACCGGGAGAAGAATAATGACCAGCGTGGCTGTCGGGGATTTAGCCTCTTAGCGGACTGCAGGTATGACAGGTTTTTATGATCTGTCCACACCAGGACTGGGTGTTCAGCTCCCTCCAGCCAGTGCCTCCACTCCTCCAGAGCCAACTTAATGGCCAACAGTTTGCAATCTCCCACATCATAGTTCCGCTCCGGGGGGGGGGGCGGGGGGGGGTTAATCTGCGTGAGAAGAAAGCACGGGGTGAGTTTTATGGTCTTGGGATGAGATCTGGGACAAAACAGCTCCGACTCCGGCATCAGATGCATCAACTTCCACGAACTGTTTTGAGGAATCTGGTTGGATGAGAATGGGGGCATTAGCAAAGAGGTGCTTGAGTCAAGTGAAGGCGGCATCAGCTTCTGGGGTCCAACTGAAGGGGATCTTAGAAGAGGTGAGAGCAGTAAGTGGCAAGGCAGTCTGACTGTAATTACGGATGAATCTGCGGTAGAAATGGGCAAACCCGAGGAAGCGTTGCAGTTGTTTATGGGTCTCTGGAGTCGGCCATTCCAAGACAGCCCGAATCTTCTCCTCCGTAGGCCTTACCGGTCCGCCCCCTAGTATGCATCCCAGAAACGAAACAGATGACTTGTGGAACTCGCATTTCTCAGCCTTGACATATAACTTATTCTCTAGGAGATGTTGCAGGACCTGACGGACATGATGCTTGTGTTCTTCTATAGACTTGGAATAGATCAGAATATCATCGAGGTAGACAAACACAAAAATGTTCAAAAAGTCCCTTACTACATCGTTGACCAGGGCTTGAAAAAAGGCAGGAGCATTAGACAAACCAAATGGCATCACCAAGTACTCAAAATGACCAATGGGCATCTTAAACGCTGTCTTCCATTCGTCTCCTTCGCGAATACGGAGTAAGTGATAAGCATTTCTTAGATCCAGCTTGGAGAAGATGGTGGCTCCATGAACTGGTTCGAAAGCTGACGATAACAGAGGCAGGGGACACTTGTTTTTAACTGTTATATTATTTATCCATCCATCCATCCATCCATTTTCTGTTCACCCTTGTCCCTAATGGGGTCGGGAGGGTTGCTGGTGCCTATCTCCAGCTACGTTCCAGGCGGGAGGCGGGGTACACCCTGGACAGGTCGCCAGTCTGTCGCAGGGCAACACAAAGACATACAGAACAAACAACCATTCACACACACACACACCCCTAGGGAGAATTTAGATAGACCAATTAACCTAACAGTCATGTTTTTGGACTGTGGGAGGAAGCCGGAGTACCCGGAGAGAACCCACGCTTGCACAGGGAGAACATGCAAACTCCATGCAGAAAGACCCCGGCCGGGAATCGAACCCAGGACCTTCTTGCTGCAAGGCAACAGTGCTACCAACTGCGCCACTGTGCAGCCTGTTATATTATTTAACCCTCTGTAATCAATACAGGGTCTACGTGGACTCACTTAGACCCTGTATTGATTACAGAGGGTAATCAATCTTTCCACAATGAAAAAACCTGCTCCCAAGGGTGAAGGGTTAAGGTTTCCCATCTCTGAAGTATCTTTAAAACCAAAATCAATCTACTCAAGTAAGAGAAAAAAGTACAGTGCAGTAAAACTACTCTCATAACTACCTTTTTCCCCATAAAGTTACTCAAGTAAATGTAACCAGCACTACCCACTTCTGAACATAAATAAACTATAGTAGCCTATTCTTGTTAACAAGTTTAACCTGATAACCGGGCTTGATCAGGGGCATCTCTGAAAGTATGGGCAGAGGAAGAGAGGAAAATAGTGAAAATAGAGAGAAAATAATTTCTGTGCAAGTGTCACGCTCTTATCCCCCTTATGATATGCGCATCATATCATAAGGGGAATATGATGCGGCTTATGCGCATGCCCGAAAATCAGTAGATGACTAAAAGATGAACTAGTCTGCTCGGAAGAATGCCATAGCTTCTTCCTAGTCGGCCATGTTGGTTTACTCTAAACCAGGGGTCGGCAACCTTTTCTATTCAAAGAGCCATTTGGGACCGCCTCCCAATAAAAAGAAAGCACTTGGAGCCACAACCCATTTTGACGTCATATATATAAAACCTATATGCTATGTACAAAAATCGATACTATGTTGCGTTTATGAAATCAACGAACTGCTGCAGAGAACACAAAATTTTATTTCTGCATGTAACAAAACGCATTTTACACTTTGTTGATGCTCAATTTCAAACAAAATACCCTCTGTCTATTTGGGTCTTTGTATTTAAGAAATAAAAATCGAAACTTACCCAACCAGCACTGAAGGAAAAATAGAAACAGAATGCAATCACCTGTCCTCCTCTTATTCAGGAGATAAAAATCAAAACTTATCCAAATATTATCCACCGGCACTGAACGAACCAAGAAAACCAAAAAATGCGCAGTCTGCTTCTGTGTCCCGTAGTACGGTACGGAGCCCTCTAGGGGACATGGGGAATTTTTTTCTTTTGCATTCCCTCGCAAAACTTTTGCGTTACCTCGCAATACTGTACTGGTCAGTTATGCAGCATAATTGAATACTGTAAGCCTTTCTTACGGTGGGCGCCGTATTTTCTGCTTTAATATAAGGTTATGTGAGGTTTTTCCATGAATGTTAGTATCTTTTTGTGAAATATCTGAAGTTTTATATCTTTCTTTAGGGTAGAAAGGCACCACAAACCTACGATATAAACAGAAACCTTCCGTAAGTAGGAAAGAAATAAAAATACATCCTAATTTGGACTATTTCTGAGTTATTATCGCGGGTAATAAATCATCTGACAATTTTGATTGTGTCTCTGTTGTGTTCGTAGTCTGAATGGTTTAAAGAGCTGCTTTCAGTGCCGTTCCAACTTAGCCTTAACAGACATAAACATACAGGAAAAAATAAATCGATTTTCAATCAGTGTTTTGCACCAAACAGTTTTTACTATGTTGTTGCGCAACACCCCCCCCCCCCCTCCTTTCTGTCTCTACTCTCTCACTCTCTACTTCCTCTTCTGAGAGGGGAGATGTGCTACCAGCTCTCCTTCTAACGGGTTAATTGAGTTTCCTAAATCTGCCGGGATTTACCCTGTCCAGAACTGAAGTAAACTCTGTTTAAGCTGGTTTCGAGAACCGATTCGCCTGGTTTTCTGACGGCCTACATCCAGGTGTCCCACCCTTCTTCCCCCTGTGAATTAGCCAGACTGAGCAGCCTACAGCCAACTAGTTTCACAGAGCACACCTGTTAACGGTCGCTCGTTCTCTATTTTACAACTTGCATTTGTTATTGAACCAGGTAGGTTTTAGTGACTCGGGCGAGTCCCAAGGATGACGTTTTAAATTTGGGCTACCAGCAACCTAAAAACATTTTAAACTTTTTCCTCTCCAGAATCAAACATCACAGCTATTTTACAACCATCAAAGAACTTTAAGGTGACTCATTAACTGAATGTCCACAACATCTTTTAGATTTTCTTTATGCTAAATATTTTATTAGTAAGGCATTTTTGCAAGGGTCAGTACAGCTTAATTCAGTAGCAGAAATAATCAAATAAGTAAAATCAATCATCTAGTCTGTCTTTCCCTACTGCTGACACTGAGAACTAAAAAAGGGAACCTTTGAGAGAGACGGACGGAGTTTGGCGTTTCGAACCCCAGACCTGGCTTGATGATGAAGAAGGTGTTGCAGCAGGAGGAAGATGTTGATCGGCGAAGGCAGGGATCTCTGTAGGTCTGATGAGCTTCTTCTCCGCATGGATGGTGAGGTCACACAGGACTTGGTGCTGGCAGGAAAAAAGGCACCAGTTCTTCTTCTTTGTCTTTGCCTTTGTCTTCATCTTTGTCTTTGGGGTCTGAACCCAGCTGATGAGAGAAGTGCGATTTGAAGCCACAGGTTGTGGGCCAGACGGGTTGGTCCCCATGGCAGGACAGTCTTCAGCTCTGTGGCCCCGGCTCTTCTTCAGCTGCAGAGTTCTTTGTCCATCTCGATCTTGGCTCGAAGCTGCCCGGAGGATCCAACAAAAGGTTCCTCTTTTGCACCCACCTTTTATAGGGTTTATCCACCTTTTGGTGCGTTTTCATTGGCTGTCTGCTTAGACAGATGATCTCATATCCATCACTGTCTTACAGACATTTCCTGATGTCTGTGCTAATGTCTCAGGGTTGCTCAACCTCATATGTCCCGACATTATGTCCTGATGTCTGTGCTAATGTCTCAGGGTTGCTCAACCTCCTGTGTCTGCTGCCTGCACAACCTTTCACCTACTCTCTACCTCCAACATATCAGTGATGTTTAATTGCATTTACACCTTTTACACCATTTCAAGTTCAATGTCAAAATCACATTTATATCACATTTATTTTCTTTAGCTTCTCCAATTTAGCATTCATTTATAATTTTATAACCATAACTTATATCACATTTATTTTCTTCAGCTTCTCTGATTTATCATTCATTTATGATTTTATAACCATAACTTATTAATTATCCTTATTATAATCCTAATGTGAGTTATTACAGATGTTTTTCTGAAAAGAAACCAAGAATAATCCATGATTCTAATTATTTGATGCCAAAGTTACAGTTACTTATTTTTCTTGTAAGTGTTCCCACAAATGTACGTGTAAATATTATTACAAGTAAACCAATATTAATATAAGTATTTTACTTTGAATCTTATCAAGTTACTCAAAATGTTTAGATTTCATTCTTTTAAAACTTTACCTTTAAAATAAGAAATAGTCTCAGCTATTTTTATAAATCTGCAGGCTGGAAACTTCCTCTTTTTCCAGGAAACCTGCTTTTCCTGTTTCATGACTCTCTCTGTCTGACTATGATTTCTTATGATTAAATAGAGAAAAGTAGAATTAAAGCAAAGTTTGCTTTAGACAAAAACAACACACACAACCAGATTTATTTTATTGACACCTAAGTCTACTGTTGGGCCTAGATGTTACTTGAGTGATTCATTTTAAAGATAACTTTATTTATTATTACTGTTAAACTAAAATCTCCAGCATGGGGAAGTGGGATGAGCTCGGATTTTCTTGACAACTATTAGCAAGTTTTTATTATTAAAAACACGACAAACTAATGATGGTAAAGGGCCGCACTGGGTTAACTCGGGGAATCTCATCTGTCCGTGTATCAATCAACTCCAAACCTCTTCTTTGTTCTGTCACAATTATCGATTTATTCCATTTTGATCATCATGCTCCAAACTTTGCAAGGACTGACCGCCCCGCTCACCGCTTCCTAATACACACAAAGCCAGTATCCTTCCCATTCATACCTGGTGACGTCACTCCCACGTCGACACACCTAAGTGTCAAAGCCGCTGCTCCTGTCATATCAATAATTACTTATTTCATTCATATGGCTCTTACAGAGCCTCAGTGAAAACTTGTTTATTATTATTAACTGTTTGGTGCAAAACACTGATTGAAAATCGATTTATTTTTTCCTGTATGTTTATGTCTGTTAAGGCTAAGATGGAGCGGCACTGAAAGCCATTAAACCATTCAGACTACGAACACAACAGAGACACAATCAAAACTGTCAGATGACTTATTACCCGCGATAATAACTCAGAAATAGTCCAAATTATAATGTGTTTTTATTTCTTTCCTACTTACAGAAGGTTTCTGTTTATATCGTAGGTTTGTGGCGCCTTTCTATCCTAAAGAAAGATATAAAACTTCAGATATTTCACAAAAAGATACTAACATTCATGGAAAAACCTCACATAACCTTATATTAAAGCATAAAGTACGGCGCCCACCGTAAAAAAGGCTTACAGTGTTCAATTATGCTGCATAACTGACCAGTACAGTATTGCGAGGTAACGCAAAAGTTTTGCGAGGTAACGCAAAAGGAAAAAAATTCCCCATGTCTCCTAGGGGGCTCCGTACGCTTCAGCCTTTCGCATCAGCTCCGAAACGGCCTTTTTTCTCTCCTCTCCCTCGGGATATTTTTTAGCAAAGACAGAGTGTTTGCTCTTGAAATGTCTTTCAACATTTGACTTCTTGTTGTTTGCCAGTCTTTCGCCACATATTAAGCAGACTGGTGAACCAGTTTCATCAGCGGTGAAAGCAAAATGATCTGTCCACGTAGCATTAAATGTTCTGCCATCTTCAGAATGTTTTCTTTTCTTGGATTTATTCATGATGTATCTTCCAGGCAAGGATCAAAAAGTCAATAAATCAGTGCGCTAAAAAAAACGCGGTCTGCCAGACATGTGGGGTTCGCCAGGAATGCCTGTCGCACATCGGCGAACATGACGTATATTTTGGGTGCTAAAAATGTTCAAAACTTTTGTTTTAATGTTACAAGTTTACCATAATCTTCAGATTTAGACATTTATTTTAAAATGATTTTAATTTATAATTTTTGAATGATTTAATTTTAATAAAATATTCTATTTCCCAAATTCACTGGGAGCCACAACAGAAGGATGAAAGAGCCAAACGTGGCTCCGGAGCCATTGGTTGCCGACCCCTGCTCTAAACTCATGTTTGACCTCAAGGTTTTGCCAGATTTCCAGTCTGACATCTGAATGTTTGTGAGTGCCACCAGACTCCAAAATCTGTCATGGATGGTGGCTCATGGGATCTTCCCAGTCAGACGTCATGCAGTCGGGGCATGCCAGCAATGGCCATCTGTCTCCGACCCAGTTGTGAGACACCTGCTGTGGGAGTGCATCGCTGCTGTAGACCTGTTGGCAAAGGTTGGCTCCTTGAAATTCCCTTACTTACCAGCAGGAGATGTCCTCAAAGCACAGCTAATACTGTACGGGGTGAGGCACCAAAAATTAGCAGAGAAGGATTTTGCAGAGATGTGGCTCACTCTAGTCACCATCAAAGATGCCATAAGGCCCTCCAGAAACCAGGCTGTTATCCGAATGGTGGTATCAACAAGAACAATAACAGCTGCAGGTGCTGCTCCAAGGATTTAGCTACAAAGACACATAGCCTCTGCGCCCATTTGGACAAAGGAACCGGCACTCCATAGCCAGAGGTGCCAGCAGCAGCGACCTTGCTCTCCAGATGAGGCCAGCAGGAAGGAGCATCAGGGCAGGGATCCCCTCTGAGAACCAGCACTGTTTGGAGGAACTGAATGGCTCTGAACCTCGAAAGGAGTCACCCTGGTCCTTCACAACTTTTAAACATACAGAACCATTTACATGTCCTTTTCTTTTCTTCTTTTAGTTTAATTTAAATAAACAAATTCTTTCATTAGGAAAAAAATGTAAAAGAAACTAAAAAAAATCAGTATGTTCTTGCATTGCCATGTTTTTAATGTCTATCAGTAAACCATTTCCAAAGAAAAGAAACTGTCAATGTGCTCTGTAATTTCTGTCAAAGTTTGAGCAAAGTAATAGATAAAAAACAGGAGCCAGGAACTGTTTCAATCAAGTATTTTATTTTGATATAAGTAGTTTGTTGCTCAAAAAACTAAGCTTTTATTGATAAGTAATTATAGCATTGGCCTATTTTAAGTTATGGTCACCAATGTTGTACTCAAAATACAACTCAAAATTATCAAGTTAGTTAAATTGTGTAAACTTAAGATGTACAGTACAACTTGCACATACTAATATTTTTAAGTTTTAAAAACTTGATTTTTTTGAGGCAATGAGTTGCCATAATTTTTTAAGTAATTTGAGCTAATTAGAATTTACAGTGTACTTTCACATTTCATTTTACTACATTAAAAAAGTTGAGTAATTTATAGTTTAGTTGCGCTTAATTTTCTTGACAAAATTAAGTTCACTTGAATTTTATTTTTCATGTAAAGAAATAAGTATTTTGAACAAAGAACAGTCTTGCTTGATCAGCATAAATAAATTATGCAAATTGTTGCCTCACTTTTCTTTAAAGAAGTGGAGCAGAATATTTTTATTAGCATAGGTTCTTACCAACACAACAAAAGACTCTGAACATAGATGCTTAATAGAATAAGGAAAACTTTAAAGACTTTGGTAGTTACAAAGAAATTAGGGTTAGCAAAGACTTTTACTGATTACTGTAAAGCAGATTACAGTGGTTCTGTTCTACTTACCATAAATTGCCGTAACTTAAAACAGAGTTCACCTTACGTACGCTGGGGAGTGTTTTTTGCTCAAACCATTAAGAGCACAATAATTCAGTTTCAAGATCATTTTGGTCTAATTGCAAATGTATTTTATCTTCTGGGGTTTTTCCACCCTTCAAGATGTTTAAGACATGCTTGCTTTTATGACTGTTGAGCAGAATGGGGGGAGGGACTCCTGCTGCTCATCTCAGAGGGAAGAAATCACAGTTTGCAAATTAAGATTTCAGATAAATGACCTTACAAAGTAAAGGAAATCAAAGAAGTATGAGATTGGGGGTAAATTGGATTCTTTAGCGTCTAACAGTATATGACTTAAACCAACTGGGGATTTTCTCCGCAGTGGAGGAAGAGAGCATTTCCTAAGGCAATAGTCCCACCTGGGATTTTTTGATGATCCATGGGGTGCTCAGGAAAGCCTTGAAGTTATTCAACCCACTAAAAGGCTAAATAGATTTTTTTTTCTATTAACAGACTGTATTGCTCAGATTTCAAGGCCTCCATAGCACTTTCCACTAATCTATTTTATTTTAACCAGTCTATATTCTTTATTTAATTTAATGTCTGAGCGCTCATCCTCCTCAATATGAATGATTCTCACATAATTATAAATTGTTTGGAAAAATTAACCACATGTTCCAAAACATGAATTGATAGAAAACTAAATCTTGTATTAAAATAAGTGTCATGTTTAGATATGTAAAGAGTTTTCTTCTGAGGAAAATATTACACTGCTAAATTAAATACCAGAACATAGAGAAACTTAGCTTAAAGTCACTGCTGGACAAACCCTGTGAATTTCAAGCAACATTTTCACCTATCTAAATCTGTGAGTCTTGCCACTTCAAAATGTGGACAGCAGTCCTTATGGAACTTTTAACTTCATAAATCTTCACTTATATTTTGCTAACATAGTTCAGGGAACACCCAAGTGTCACTCCTTTGACACTTTTGCCTGGAGAGACATTTGGTGTTTAATGTTTAATCTTTTTGTAATTTGTCCTATTTTAGTAAACTGTCTAAAACACAGATCTAAAATACACAAGACTACATGTAAGAAGATTAATATGTTAAAATAAAACTATTTATTTAACCAACAGGTTTCAACTAACAAGGCTTCACGACGGCACAGTTGGTAGTGCTGTTAGCTAGCCACAAAAAGCTCCTGAGTTCAAATAATTTGTCTTTGCAGTTGACATGTTTTCCCCATGCAATTTTTCATTTAGTGGTTTTGCAAACTTGTAGCATACTTAGCTTCTCCTAAAATAACATTTTCAGATATAAGCACTAATTACATAACTTGGCTCTTTTGTAAACTTTCAGCTGAATAAAGTTTGACATCTGCGTTGAAGTTTTGGTTATCAACTGTTAAGAATTTTTCAAGTAGTTAGACATTAATGTTAATGCTCTTATTTTGAAATTAGTGGATACGATTTCTGTTTGCCTCTCCTCACATTCTCCACCCACGATGAAGTGTAGCGAATTACACTTATTCTCTACCCAGAATGCATCGCTGTAGAACTACGGTAAACAGTTTAATATCTTCTAATGTCCTGTGCGCATTCTGACTAAAGTCCTACCATGGTCAATTAGGCTTAATCAGCAATTAGTCAGAGTTAACAATACTCAAGAACTACAAAACTGGAACCATGATTGAAAGGTTTGTTCCCAAGAATTGCTCTCTGAAGCCCAACAGTGAATAGCATTAGCATTAGCTTTCTTGGTGTCATGGACAGCATAGCTAACTCTTTAGCTAATGGTGCCTACTGTCACCATGAATGTACAGGTTCTCACTGGATACTTTTGCTTTCTCAAACAATCTGAAAACTTGATTCATAGATTAATTGGCCTTTCTAAATTGTACTATCTGCCTGTCTGCTACAGCAGAAATGGTAGCACATTGTGGTACTATGGCATGTTGTCTTGTGTTTCTAGTAACATTTGCTCCAGTCATTATTCACGTATAATTTTTTATTATTTTTTTTACAACAATATGTTACATCAGTGTTATTCAAACCAGAGCTTTTTATGGAGTCTGTGCTGAAGTAAAAAGGGTCTTTACATGATTCACACTGGAGTAAATTAAAAAATGGCCATTATTATGCACAAGTTTGCTCCATCAAATAATCAGTGTTGGCAGTGACTCAAATCCAGTCCCACAAGGCCAAATGCGAGAATTGATCAGCGATGCTTTCTCACCAATAAGCATTTCAAAAATTACTAATTGGGTGGCCCAGTTCTTTCTATTAGCGTAATGACTAAATGACATCAAGCCTTTTCTCATTGTCTTGTTGTTATTGGCCAAGACAGATTATGATTGGGTTTAGTCAGTGCACATTATGAGATCCTCTTCAAATAGCATTCATAAAGCAAAGCTCCTTTTTGTGTCAATGTAATAATAGGTGATGTGATTCATATATACTTAAGGAGTTGAGAGTAGTGCCATGTTAGACCTGTATTTTCATTTATTCTTTCCTGCTGTTGGGGACCATGGATCTTGTGTTTCCTTTGTAACTGCCTGCATCGGACATAGAGCTCTGTCTGGCAAGTCATTGATATTCCAACTCTGTTTTTACACATTGTCATTTTATGTTTCTCATTACTGTCATTACCACAGCCCAGGATACATATCATTACAAGGGTAATTGGGACAAACATAAAATCAATCTCCTTGCCTTTAAGTTGGAAATCTTTCAAATGCTCAAAGTAGATAACCACCATGTTGGGTCCGCAACAGCTGTGAATATTTCAAGATAATAGATCTATATTGCCACTGATGTTACTCTGACTTTGTGTTTCTTTTTTTTTATGTGTGCTGAGATGGGGGAATTAACAACAGTTTGAATAGATCTTTTAATTCATATTTTGGCCTTGTAGCCAAGTCTTTATAAAAAGAAATGGTAGTGATAAGATTTCTAGCTTCAGTCTTGGTGGTACAGCCAATCAGTGCCAAGGAAAATGAATGGCGCTCTTGGATTGGCTGGTTTGGCTGCCAGCCAAACTATTATGAAGGAGAATAGCCCCTAGGAATTTCAGCTTCCCAAGTTGCGTTTTCTTTTGAAATTTTAGATAAGCTTATTTGAATAGCAAAGTTTTCCACAAATAATCTGAAGTTATGTTCCACAAAAATAAAAATAAAAAACATATATGGGGATCCACTGTGTTGATTTTTAAGTGCCACGCCACAAATGCAAGAAACTCAAGTATCAGAATATCTATGCATATAGACTTTTCATGTGAAGCTGGCAAAGACAGCCTACATTTTATTTTTAGAAAGACCTAATTTTTTTTGCTGGAGCCCAACCATAAAGTCTTCACAGCCTACAACTTCCAATATTGACTTTGGAATCTGATTATTAAGCAATTTCCACAAAGCTTCAAATTATTATCAGAACAATTATTTTTAGGAGACCCAGTAGACCCTCCAAGGTCCTGAAACCGATTATGCAAAAAGATAATTGCTATGAAGACTTAAAAAGAATTAAATTGGTTTGACAAACCTATCAGTTGTTAACTACCGCTTTGTGGGAAAAAAGAACAAAAAGAATACATTTGCTGACAAGGCCACAAAGAAACGAAGCAGAGTGTTCCCATGTGCTCAGGTGGGCGGGAGGTATCGCTCTCTTTATTATCAGAGCTAATAGCGTTCCACAACTGTCCTCAATAATACGGGACGGGATGAACTATTAATTAATAAATCTTTTGATAGATAAATTGTGCCCTTTTCAGCAGATGTGCACTTCTTAGAGAGGGTATTGACCAACAGTGGCCCCCGTTGCCGGCCTGACCGTATTGATGCGTGAGCTTCACCTCAGCCTGACATGTTATATCCCGTGTCCCACATAGCGTCAGGCAGTCGGGCTGTGTTTTGCTGATTTACGGAGTACAAAGCCAATGTTGCATAATTTGTGTGTTAGGAAAAGATATTAATCCTCCTGCTCTTTGCTGAACATGGATATTTTTTGTCCTCCTAGGTTAAACGCACACTGCCTGAAAAATGACACATTCTCAAAGTACTTTTGAAGCAATAAAAAAAAAAGGCAGAGTCGTATAATTTTCCCATAAGCCGGAAGCATTTAAGTGAGGAAAAGAGGAATTACACGGCTATGAATAGCTTCCTTAATAGTGATATCATTTCGTAGAACAAAAGAATGGCGGCTCTGGAGTGCAGATGCCGGCTTGAATGGACGTTTCCCCTCGGCTTCCATTAAAGTCGCGCACCGCCGCTGCCGCCGTGGTGGGGTGCACGGGTGACAACAGGCCCCAGACAAATGGAGCATTCTCTTACAAAAAAAAAGAAAGGAAAAAACCTTGTTAAGACTGGAATCACTTTGAGAGAGTATGATAGATAGATGGATAGATAGATAGATAGATAGATAGATAGATAGATAGATAGATAGATAGATAGATAGATAGATAGATAGATAGATAGATAGATAGATAGATAGATAGATAGATAGATAGATAGATAGATAGATAGATAGATAGATAGATAGATAGATAGATAGATAGATAGATAGATAGATAGATAGTGTTACTATAAAATATAATAGTTATTAAATTAATAACGGTCATTATCTCCTAAAATATGTCAAAAAAGTATACGCAGTTCTATTAACACATAACATAGGTGTCAAATCAGCTATAAAAGCATGATCAATAAAACAATAAGTGTGTTGTTAAAAGCAGCCACTGAAAGGAGATACCGGTGTGGGACTGAGGGGGGGCGCAACCCTTTTAATATAAACGGATTTCATCTTTCCACCGTGTCACCTAAATCACCTCAATGTTTGTGTATACAATTAAAATAAGATAATAAATTGCGGCGACGAATGGATTACGAACATTCCCCTCGACCCCCATACGTCAGTTTTTGTCAGTGCTCCGGAAAAAGCATGTCTAACAATCTGTTGATTACAGCTGGGTGTGAGGGGGAGGTGGAGGAGGAGAATGACTGTTGCAAGATACATTATTTTAACATATTGTTATGTCTAAATCGATAAGTCTTAAACGAGTGCTAACGACTACTATTAATTAAACTTTGACAATCTTTTATTAGAAAAATCTCCATTTGTGCTCTTGATTTAATGAATGGTTTATAATTTCATTCGGCCAGCCCTTATTCGAAACGACTGGCCCTTTATCTTGGAATGGAAAAGAAACTAGGCATAGTTTATTTGTCGTGCAGAGTTGATAACGCATCACTTGAAGGGCATATTTGTTTTAAAGTCTTGGAGGAGTAACAGATCCAATTTGCCTGCCTCTGCAACCATATTCAAATGATTTCACTCACAAAGCCCCCCTGACTTCTTTTTCTTGAGATATTTTTTTTATCTGTGTGTTTATGGGAAATCATTTGAGTGGGGAGATCAATTTAGAAGCAAAATTGTCTGTACAAGGGAATCATTTAGAGTGGAAATTAATAGTGCTGCAATTAAAATTTGAGTTATGGTATTTGGGAACAATTGTGATAATGACTAGCTGGAGGTGTGAGTTCCACACCAAACATTACTTTGGTGCTAACACGAAACAATGTTAGCACCAGTGCTGTGCTGGGGAAAAAAGCTATTTTTTCCCCCTTTGTCTTGTCAGTGTAAACTTTTGTTTCTACCAATTTCTTTCTAATGAGGTTGGTGTTAGCAGAAAATCTCCCAGCCCTGGCTCAGCAGAACATGTGTTACTCCATTACTGAAAACTGATAAACGGTCTTTTGTAATATTGCTGCAGGAAGCTCTGCTCTCTGGCTGGCGCTGACTCAAAGTGTCCTACATTATACTGCTGTAATAGAGTGGTTTATCAGCTCATGTTGAGAGTAGCTATAGGCTAAGTGTGGTTGAGAGTCACAATTACCAACAGACACAATATGCTACTTGTCTGCTAGTGATTAATGCTCTGGGTCCCTTTAAAGGAGCAGGTTGATGGAAGATTCCTGAGAGATTTGTTTTTTCCTCCTTCCTCTCACTGTTTTCTTCCTTTTGTTCCTCTCACTGCTCTCTGCTATCTGCCAAATTGAATGATCAGTGGAGGGATTTCTCCTCCTCTCTGTGGCTTTTGCTGGGGTTTGTAGATTTTGCCTTCCGGTGGGAAATTCTCTCAACCTGCTTACATTTTTTTCTACATTTTGTTATTTTGATTTGTTTTCCTCTCCAAGCTGAAAGTATTTTGTGCATTGCTAGCAAACAAAACAAAGCCAAATTGTAATTACATCAATAAATGTAAATGTAGCTAATTACTTTCCACCCCGTATGGCAGAATCAATATATTTACTTTTTCCATATTTTGATGGAGTAGTTAGTAGTGCTTCTACTTCTGCGTTATCCATACAGGTAACCTATAGTACAGGAAAATATTTATGATTTTATTTGTTTTGGTTTGTACAGTGATTATCGTCATAGTAACTGCAAGAATTTAAACCTACTTTCACCCCTGGTTGGAACTATGCAGCAATTTGACGGGAAGTGAGACAGGAAGCGAAACACAAGTAAAACACATCTGCTTTGAGGGAAAATACAGACTACATTGTTGTTTGTAGAATGTAGCTGTAGAAGTTGTAGTTGTACAACTACAATGACTTGAATAGCTACTTTATAGGCTAACTTGACATTGAATAATAAAAAGTGGAAATAAGAGATGGCAGCAAACATAGTTCAATCTGAACCAAGAAGATTGAACTATGTTTGCTGCCAAACAAACATAGTTATTTCTACTTTTCATTTTTCAGTTCAATTAAAAAAATGTTTATTCATCCCAGTAAGAAAATAAATGTTGAAACTCATCCAAATATGTTCAAAGAGATGTGGATGGTGATCCTGTGGTCAAGTAGAATCTTTGGTTGTCATCAGAGTCAATCCTCTGACTGAAAACTGTTGTGGTACGACAGTCTCATGTAATGCTAGCTCTGTGTCATGACGATATTTCACAGTAACATGTCCTGGATGACATATCAGTTGTTGGCAAGCTCTGCTAATACATCTCATTTGCTTTTTCCATTCTCTCTGCCCAGTTAGAAATCTGGGCAGAGAGATATTGGAATTGGGGAGATAACCCTTGTCCATTATGGTTAATGGAAGAGATGGTTCGAAATTCCTCTTTCTTCCTCTGCTCTTTGGTCCTGCCTTACTACCTTGTCGCCAAGGTCACGCAGTTGTTCAAAACCAAAAAAGTTAGTGGAAAAAAATCATCCAGCTGCACAACATCTCAAACCGGACAAAATAGTTGTCAGAAAAAGTGATACCTCAACCAAAAAATTATTAACAAAATCAAATCAGAACTAAAGTCACAGAGCCACTCCAACATAATGCGGCACAATTTGATTCTAAGCTTTGAGAAAGTCTGATGTCACTTCAGTTGGCTGTATAAATACTGCCTAAGTAGCTTAAAAAACAAAAACCTGATCCATCACCATACAAAAATGGAAACAGCAGTCTGGAGTTTTGAAAATCCAACATTGCATACCGTGGGTTGCCTTGCAAGGTTTTATGGCTTGGCAAGTAGTATTTAGATCTAACCCATTTATGGTTCAAACAACTTCCAGTGCAGTATGTTTTTTCGACAGAGCCCAGAGATTCATTTAATGAAACCCAAGAAGCAACTTTTTTCACCTATTTTCCCCTCTCATCAGGATGTAGGATGCTGAGCCCCGGAGCCAGAGCTGAGAAACAGAATTATCCATTAACTCCTGAGCAGATTCAATGGTCGGTAAATGAATGAGTGAATCCCATTGTCCAATTACCCACATTATCTGTGGCTACTCCTCTCATTAAAAGGCTAGGGAGGAAGGCGAATAATTAGATAGATTTGCAACATGGGCATTTAATTATGACGCTGCTTTTGCCTGATATACTCTTCAGGAGCAATGAGATGATGTGGGCTAGAGACAGACTGGCCCTGGAACTCCAGCTGGCTCCGGTGTGAGCGGAGAGGGGCATAAGCGGAAATTTTAAAATGGAAACAGCTTTGTCTAAAGTTTGCCAAGTTTTCTCCAACTGGAGAATGTAAAACAGAGTGCACATCAAAAGAAGCAAAGTATATAGAGGTCAAAGAGCCAAAGTGCAGTGTAAACACCTGTACTGGACTACTACATTGCCATTTCGCTCAGTCGAGACTGATTCTGGAGCTTACCAACAAGAGATAAGTGGATAGAAAAAAAAAGTACATTTCTGCCAAAAAACTCAAGTTTTGGGATTAATTTCAGAAATTTTCTAGAAAAGATAAAGACATTTCTGAGCTCCCAAATCTAGAAAAAATTAGAAAAAACTCAAAACTTGGAAATTTCTGAGTTTGAAAAGTGGAATTTTATTTTATTATCTTTTTTTTTTTTTTACCTTTGTGACTTAAATTTTTTGTTTTTTCTATACAATTTCTGAGATTAATCTCAAATTTGTATATTATAAATCTGAGGTCATGCTTACATGTACTTTGTAAAGTACAAATACTTTTGCCTAGCAAATGTTTGAGTTTTGGAGCTCAGAAAATAATTTTTTTTCCTAGAAAATGTCTGAGCTGTATGGTGAAAATGTACCCGTCTTTTTTTCCCTGTCTGCAAAGGAGCTAATACATTGTCATGCTTACCTGTACTTTGTCGAGTGCAAATACTTTGCACTGTTAAGTTTTTCAAGTAATATAATCTTCCAAGAACTCCTTTCCATCATCTCTTCCATGAAGACCATTTTTAATACACTGAATCTTTGAGAAAAATGGCAACGTAATTTCTGTTGCCTTCTCAGTTTGAGATGTTCTTTTCCTCACTGGTCAAGTGCACTATTTCATGGTTTGTCCAGACTGCCCATGGTTTTACTGTAAACACAAATTAAGTGTTTCTCAGAAAATATCCAGCGCTCAGTTTTATATAAAAATGATGTGTCATTCAAATGATGTATCAGCCGCACTTATGAAGCTGTTTTGAGGGGCATTTCAGTTTTCTATTCAATGTTTATGGAAGTTATTAGTTGGTAACAAGTCCAAACGCTTCTGAACATGTTTGGTGTGGGATGTACCATAGAAAGCAAAGTTGGATCATTTTATGATAAGATCTGAGTTCATCTCAGAATCAGAACTTTATATGTCCAACCAGCTGTTTTTGAACCCGCACTTGAGCTATTTTTTTTTTTTTATTTACAACATTTTTGTATTGTAAATAGTGGTGGGAATTTTTTTTTAATCTAGTCTTAATCATCTTAATCAAAAAATATTTATCAATGAAAGCAAAATTTTCTATTGCTTAGCTTTTTGCTGATTAATTATCAAATAAATAGACATATGTGCACAACAAGATATTTTTTATTTTTAAGCCATTTTTAACCATCAGATTACATTGAGCTTTTCAGTGTTTCAGGAAGCCCTGATCATTAAATGAACTTCTATAGAAATGTGGAATGTGGATGGTGACATTAGCAATGCGGACGTCTGTGCTGCTGCAACATTAGCATTGAGATGTTATTTTAGGCTTGAATAGCTTAGCTGATAGGCTAACTCCTTTTCCACAACTTGAGTTAAACAATAGTTTTAGCTCAAGTCCTATCAGATTGTTTTTTTTAAGCAAAAATTAACCCCAAGTAGGCCATCCATCCATTTTCTAACACCCTTGTCCCTAGTGGGGTCGGGAGGGTTTGCTGGTGCCTATCTCCAGCTAACGTTCCGGGCGAGAGGTGGGGTCACCCTGGACAGGTCGCCAGTCTGTCTCAGGGCAACACAGAGGGACAAACAACCATGCACACACACACACACTCACACCTAGGGAGAATTTAGAGAGACCAATTAACCTAACAGTCATGTTTTGGACTGTGGGAGGAAGCCAGAGTACCCGGAGAGAACCCACTCATGCATAGGGAAGACTCCGGGCTGGGAATCGAACCCAGGACCTTCTTGCTGCACGGCAACAGTGCTACCAACTGCGCCACTGTGCAGCCCCGAAGTAGGTCAAGAGAACATATTTTGCTTGTGAGTCAGAATTACGGGTGTACCAGTATTACGGGTGTATCAGTATTACGGGTGTACCAGAAATGCATGAATACAAAGGTTCTGGCCAAAACCATTGTAACTGACTTTATTGCAACTTAAGGTGGTTCCATAAAGTATCTGCTTGGCAGCAGACGGCAACTGGAATGTTGGAGTAGAAAAATAAAGGGGGTTGAAAGGGTACTTTTTAGATTTTAATTGATCAGATTTTTAAAACAATGTCTTACTTTGATTCTACTTCATAAACTAGTCAGTACATAGTTTTTATTATATAAAGTATGTTGAAATATGTGGTTATAACAAAATAAAGTTGAAAAGGAGTGAAATCTCTTGCAATTCACTCATATTCATATTCATTCTCATATTCAACCAGAATTAGTTGTCATGATGTGTGTCTTGGAAAAAGAATCATAACGCAGACAGGAGCTGGTAGAGAGAGAACATCTAGATACGAGAAATAAACATAATAAACTAGAATCACTAAGGAAGAACTAAAGTAGAAATGGAACAAGACAGAACTAATAAAAAAAAAAACTAGGAACACAAAAAAATGACAAAACCCAAAACCAAACTCAAACAACTCAGATTCTAACATTAGTGTTCTTCAGTGAAGTTTCTTAGACAAATGATGCTAATGTGATGCTGTACTCTCACTATGCCTTTTTTACCTTACTTTCATCCAGATACACCCAACTCTGTTCGCTTACAATGGTCTATATCTAGGAAACCATAACTAACTCATCAAAAAAAAAATCCCTGTCTTTGATGGTATGTATATCATACCATCTAATGGTATATATTAGATGTATACCATGTATCGTTTTCCACGCCTCTCTGCTGAATGAAACGCTGTGTAAAAACGTATAGCCACCAAAATTCTTGGAAAAAAGAGTTTAGTTTATCAGAAGTATGTACTGCAAATGCAGTTTTTTTTGCAAAACAAAATAAATCAAAATGGTAAGAGGCCAGCTTATCCGTTAAAAATAAAATAAAATTAGCACTGAGGAAAGAAAGTCAGCAATCAATAATCAATAGGTTTAGACATTAGCAAGGCAGTACTGGATGTTTATCATGACTGATGTATGTGTGGCTGTGAGCCTTCTGTGGACTAAGAAATAAAGACAAAATCATTTGTGTTTAAAATCCTCACAAATTACTTAAACGTCCCACAACAGACACTGTGTAAACATCACTCAGGGGAAAATGAATGGCCTGTATTCTGGTTTCCTTGGTGTTTTTAAACTGGTACTTTCAGAAGAAAATGATCTTCACCATTTTCTCTTCTTCACCTCTGTTCGTGTATGTGATTGCAGCTGAGTACGTAAGTCAGGATTCCAACAGCAAGGCAGAGAGAATGTGGGGGTTGGGGTACTCTGGCTTTTATTGCTTAGCTCTCAACTTTTCTGTCTCAAAGTTGAGCAGATCAAAGCCAAGGATTTTCCTTAACCTCTTTTGAGAAATGGACCGCAGGGTGAATTCATAAAAGAGCTGTCTGTTGGACAATTTGTCTTTTGACAGGAGGAAACATTGGAAGCCACCAGAGGGTGGTCAGTGGTGAATGGCGGAGCCATGCCTGGGGCAGTACCTGCGGGCCTTTCTTCCTCCTGATTTGCCCAGGTTGCAGGGATGCAGAGTGGGGGGTGCCATCTGGCCTCGGCCAGGGGAATTAGGTGGCGGGCAAGCACTCGGTGTCAGTACGGCTCCATCAGGGCCGTTTGTGAACAGATGTTCTGCTGCGCGTTCGCTCCAACACAACTTAAGAGGAAGACATGTCTATCAGTGGCAGGAGACTCTGACCTTGAGCCCACCACATGTCAATCCTTGTATTCCTCCCCCTCCCAAGATCGGAGGGGGAGGAACTACCACACACTGCCCTATTTGGAAATCGGATGGACTGAAATTGTAAATACATAAAGCATCTAATCATAGATGTAAGTTTATTAGCTTGACTGCTCGGAACAAGCAGTCCAAGTCATTTTCATGGTAGGATAATCTTGAATGAACAAATTGTATTGCACAGTAATATATGTTTCTATTCAGAGATGTTCACAAGTAATTTTTGCAAGTTCCAAGTATCTGAGTAAGCTGTCAATTTTCAATTCACTTTATAGTAGGGATGCCCTGATCTACTTTTTTCACTTCTGATAATGTCTGAGGTTTAGTATCTGTTGATAAGAACCTGATACAGAAAAACAGCACGCTGCGTTAATGAAATATTTTCCATATTTGATCTTTAAAAGAAAAATTACTGAAAATTTTGAATTCCATCATTTTGACAAGTTATAATTCAAACCCCTGACTGGTGCACAAGTGCACACACATTATAAACCTCACGCACAGAGTAGATCGCAGAGGCAACTAAATTCAATCAATTAAAAAAATCCTTACCGTGAACATCCCACCGTGAACTAAATGCTTTAGCACTTTCATTACATGGTTTCTATAATGACAATAAAGACTATTATTATTAATAAAATCTCATTTATTAACAATTGAACTTCAAAAATAAAATGTTGCCATAGTTTAACTTATTTTAGTGATTTAAAAAATATTTATCTTTAGTCAGAATGAACATTGCTAGCATTAGTAATGTTAGCCAATTAGTCGGTTAAAAGCTAAAGTTATCTTAACTCATTGTCAAATATGAAAGATTGTCAAGAACACAATGTTAATGTTGATGACATTAACATATTACAATCTTACATTTATTTATTTATTCAATGGAAGAGTTCAGTAAAGCCTGATTAGGTTGTATTTCGGTTCAAAATTGCTTCCAAAAAATAACAAACACTGGAAAGCAGAATCAAGAAAAAAATAACCTTCATACATGAGGCACCGACTCTACCAGTTTTTTATTCTAAGTCATAAGTACTCAGAGTAATATAGAGGACAGGACAGTAATAAAGTAGAGGTGAGCATCCAAAATATTGAAATCGTAATAAAGTTGGTATCAGTATAGAATCAATAGTAGGGTACAAAGATCAATACTTCAGTTTCAGATTCCATCTTGAAATTATATTATAGTTTTGTATTGTAGTTTTTCAACTCTACCTCAAGCAATTGCTCTCGAATGATAATATTTTGCACTTTATTTAAAAAACATACATACAAATCACTATTAACATGTGTAATAACATGTTAATACACTATTAACATGATTTGTAAAAGTTCCATTAAAAAGTCAACTTTTAATGCAACAAATCATTATTTGGCAAATAGTGACATTTTTATGCAAAGTTGAATTAAAACTTACATTGAAAGTCTATGAAAAGCCAACTTTGCATTAAAAGTTTGCTTGTGAAACTATTTGTAGATTTAAGTGTGCTGTACTGGTGCAGAGTTATCAAATAAATTTGTAATCCAATACATTTTTGTCTGTGTCAGAGGTCGTGCTAGACTTTTTTGTTGTCCGTCATTTGACTAACAGCGATCAGTCATATTTGATTATTACCCGTCAATTAATAAATTATATTGAGCCCCCACACTTGCAGAAGTTTGTGAAGCTATGATTGGTATTTTATTCAGTGCGATAACTAATTGCAAAGAAATAAGTGTTAAGGAAAAGTATTTTGCAAAGCATGTTCATTTTTCTAAGGTTAATTATTTAAGGTTTGCAGATTATTTTGTTTATTCCCAGAGTGAAAATAAAACCAAGATTTAAGTACTGAATATTAACAATTAGTAAATTGTTAATATTGAATACAGTCTACTCTAATTTGCTCTGTCAGCATAGCAGTCTAATTTCATATATATGCAATGTTCATTTGATATTAAAGCTCTATTGGAGAGAATGTGGTACAGATACTACAGATTTGGATGTTATGAATATGTTTATTTGAAGACTCTGGAATGTGTGGACATTTTAAAGCACTCATGTTTCAATTATTATATACTGAAATATAGAAATTGGAGCTCAGGGAAATGTTTGTATAAAATAAGTTTTTGCAAAATAAAGAGACGCAAACTGGATGACAAACGCTACACATTGTGTTCATTGCTGCTGCACTTTTTCTGTATGGTTAAAGACTTATTTTGTTACTATAGTACCAATCCTGGGACCCATAACATAATACATTATCACACCAACACCTGGACACAGTACAGAGGAAACAAGATCACGCTACTGAAATTGTTTTGGCAGAATGCAAAACACAAAACACATTCATTATTTATGATCAAATTTTTGAAATAATATGTTTGACTTTAATCTATAACATCTGATACTCACCAACATTGATTCCCCCCTCTTTTTCTAGTGTAATGTCTGGTGAATTGTTGCAGAGGGTCGGTGAGGGAGCAGTCCAGCTCCTCGCTCACCTATTAAAACCAACATCTGTTGAGGCATACATTAAGTTTAAATAATATGTGTGCAAAAGATCACCGGCTGAAGTACAGTCAAGCAGATGTCGCCTCAAAAGTGCCAGATGGAACAATGAAAGCGGGGTTGGAAATTAGAAAGCGCCGCGAAAGGTCAGATCAATTAAGAAAGCGGTGTTGGCTGCCACATGACAATTAAGGCGAGTTTTTTTTTCTTTCTTCTTCTTTTTGAAATCAGCCCTGCTGCTCCTGTCGCCGGTTGAAGGAACTTCTTGGGGGCCATGCAGGACAGGGGCATTGGGGGGGGTGGACCTTCTTGGACCGGAGTGCAGGTGAAGGTTAACGACCTGCGCCAATGAAGTAAAGCTGATAGAAGGCCTCACGGTGCCGCTCCTGACCTTTGTCCATCTCCGCCGAGGAGCCAATAAATTACAGCTGCGACTTTAGTGACATTGAAATTTCCTTTGCTCTAATGACAGAGGAGACACTCTGACTTGGATCGTTATGTTATTCAAACTTTCAGCATATTTGTCTTTCTCTTTTTAAAAAAAAGGAAAAGGAAAAAAGAAAGAAATCCTCTTCTTTCTGCCTTCGATATTAAAAGGCATGAAAGACATAAAACCACAAGGGGGCACTATTTGCATTGTTTGTTTGCATCCTCCCCAGGCACACACGCACACCCCCACGCACGCACGCACACAGCTCTGATTAAACCTCTGATTTGCATTTATGTTTTGCATTAACACATTTGTACCGAGTACAGTGCAGCTGTTCATTTAGATTGCAGCATGTTAACAGACACCCTGCTAAACCGTGTGAGCTGCGGGAGCAGCGGGAGCAGCTCACACTCTGACTGGACCACAGATTTTGGCCAAGAAGAAGTCAGAAAAGCCTCCACAGACACCTTAAAAAACAGGCACTGCTCTGCCGTTTATCTTTGAGTCATTATTTTAATTGGTCGTGCGCGTGATGCAGTAGATTTTCTAGGCTTTTAAGGAGAAAAAATGTTTCTCTATGTTTAATTGATCCTCCCAAAGTTCTGCTGTAAGCGCTGTTTGGCGGCGTGAAAAATGACATTATTCATCGCATTAATGATAACTACAGCCGCGACAGAAATTAATGCATCCGCTGAGAGCATTTATTTACACACGGGAAAGAATATGCTGAATTACTTTTTTATTTTATTTTATTTTAAAGAAAAATGTCTCTGTAAAACGATTCTTTTTTCGTTTCTGCCCCTGTACTGCGCGGGGAATTATGAGGTGTAATGTCTGGTATCTAGCCTTAAAATGCTACTTAGAAATTACTTGGAACAGTGGCACCTTGCAGGATATTCACAGTATGTGTGTTTTTGCAGAGGAAGTAACAGTGCCTCGACAAAACAGAAAAGTAAATGCAGCTCAACTGCAGAACTGTGTTTTTGCTGGGATTGTACATGATAAACCAGCTCACAAAATTACGTTGAAAATACAGTTAAGCTGCATAGTGAGCTTCCATGAACATCAATTTTCAAGTCTTGCCACAAATTTTCAATTGTATTTAAGAGTATCAAAGTAAACGGACTAAACATAACACACGCAACATCTTTCAGATATTCCATTTTCATTTCACTCCACGGCGCTTTTTAATGCTCCAATCCTCTAAAAAAAATCAGGTGTATTTTAGTGTTGTAAAGTGTCAAAACATGGAATAAACAGTTTGAGTGTGAGTACGTTGATTGTATCTGCAGAGGGCTCCTCCTCTCATTGATTGCGGGGCCCCCACTGTTCTGGAATGTGTAAATTAATTAGACCATTTGTGTAATGGACTCCGACACATAAAGACAAGCGGGGTTCGGCGGAGCGGCCGATCCCATTGTCCTTGAGGAACTCTCATCCAGGTGTTCAAAGGGATTGGGAGGTGACCCCTTGACGTGCTCCTAATTATCATCTGAATGACAACACTGCTCCGGATCAATAGTTCCCAGTCGCAGTTTGAAGATCGCAGATAAAAAGCCACCTTGTTGTCAAGTGAGAAAATGCTAATGTAATTAACGTCCAATAATCCTCTGGCAAAAGAATCCGAGTGTGGATCTTGGGAAAGAAGGGTGGGAGCGGGGAAGAGGGGATATTTACAGCAAACACAAGGAGAAGGGGGTGTGGAGAACAACGCAATAACAACGCAACCTGGTTCCTTCTTTTTTTCTGGAACTTGTTCCAGATTGTTTGCGCCGACTCGCTGCTGGTCATGATAAATTGACGCAGGAGCAGCTTCCTGCCGAGGCTGCGACTACTGACGAGGTCAATGGAACTCTTTAGAGAGGTGTCGGACTCTCTCGCTAACCTTCGCCGCGCTGAGGGGTGCGCGTGTGTGGCCGGCCGCCGCAGGCCTCCCCGCTTCCATCACACACACACACACTCACCACCACACGCACACAAATTACATTTCATCATGGCGACATAATGTGCGTTGCTGGAGTTTCTATAACCCTTTTCCCCGACAAATTGTTTTTCTTATTTTGCAGGCGCCTTCATTTAAAAGCAGTGCGGGTTTTTGTCTTTTGTCATATTTGTTTTTAAGTCTTGCTTATTCTGTAGATTTATAAGTTTATGTGACCGAATTTTCTTTTATACGGTGAAATAGTGTTGAGTCGATACATGTGGAGAACAATTTCAGCCAAAATTAGCATATGATTAATTGGCTTCTTTATTTAATCACTTTTGCAATAATTGCGCTCTCTCTCTCTCTCTCTCTCTCTCTCTCTCTCTCTCTCTCTCTCTCTCTCCATATATATATATATATATATATATATATATATATATATATATATATATATGAAAGTCCAACGTCAAATGTTCGGACTTTACGTATATTTTTGACAATCTATTTTTGTCTATTTAGAATGTCTAAAAAGACATTCTAAAATGTATTTTTAATTTTTAGAATGTTCTTGTACCTTTGAACACTCTCAAAGATAGGATGTTCAGAATGTCAGAACGAACGTTCTGTAAGTGGTCTGAACGTCCGTGTGTGACGTTTGTATAAAATACAGTTACTAACTTCAATACCACATTTAGGCACTAGGGGGCTCCACGCCCGGCTAAACCTTATCCTCTCCAGTCAAATAACGGTTTTAAATCCGATTTTTCTTATGAGGGGCCGTTTAGGACAAAAACTATGTTTTGTCTCTCACACACTACTAAAAACTCATACACACACAAAATACTAAAATTGCACATATACACTATTAAAATGTCACGCACGCATACAATTTTTTTTCTCACGCGTAGGCTACACACAAAAGACTAAGATTGCGCATATAGGCCTACACTATTAAAATATCACACATATAATTTTTTTTATCTCACACACACATACCCAGCTGGCAAGCAAATATTAAGACAAAGTCCGTCGAAAGTACTCTGAAAGTCGAACGTCAACTGTTCGGACTTAACATTCGCCGAACGTTGTCTGAACGTTCACTCCGAACTTTTGCGCATTATGGGAAAATATATATATATATATATTTGCTGTAATTTATTTAATCAATTTTAATACTTTTAAAACCTTTATGGTGGTCAATATTTTTGACAAAATCTTTATTTTTTATCCTTTTAGAAAGTCTTCATCTCTGAATGTTGTCTGAACGTCCGTGTGCGACGTTTCTATAAAATGCTGTTACTAACTTCAATACCATATTTAAGCAGTAGTGGGCTCCACGCTCGGCCAAACATTACCCTCTCCATTCAAATGATGGTTATAAATCCGATTTTTCTCATTCCCTTTCCTGCATAATCTGCATTGCATTTATTCTAATGTATTATTCTAACGCATTGCATTTATTCTAACGTATTACTCTCCTTTGTATTTCAAAGGAGAGTAATACTTAAATAAAAGTCCAAGAAGTACTTTCATTCACTTCCCAACCCGGGTTGTATTCGGATTTCTGCAGTCAAGAAACAACGCTTCTGTATTTCAAATGAAACCGATGGGATCTACCTTGTTCGGTAAGTTATTAGTTTCCATACTTATTTATATTATATTCTGACCAAGCACGTGGTTAGAGCGTAAAAACCCATATAGCTTGCTACCGACGCCTTTTGTGTTTGTATAACGCCAAACTTCGTACTCCTTCGTATCGAGCACGTGGCGCCATTATCTTATGACTTCTCAACTTTTATTATAAAGTTTGACGCGGCCACACATATTTTTCTGCGTGAAATGTCCTGCTCTTTTTCCCTTAATACTGTAGTTTCCTGAACCACAGTGTCAACATAGTTAAGCTGTACGTCCGCGAACTCTCCTGATGCTTACCAGTTGGTAGTTCGCGGACGTACAGCTTCGTTCATAGACTGAGGGCCTTAGAGAAAAAAAAAAAACAAACAAACATCAAGGCGTCAGTCCGCATGTCTAGTCAGGCGGAGTGAAGCTGCTGGTTAACAGTACAAATGATGGGAGAAACTGAATGCGAATTGGCTTTTTCAGCGCATCAAATGGTAACATTTATGTTTGAGATGTACATTGTCCTTTTTAAAACGCCAGGTTAAAGAAAATAAATGCATTTATACTTTATACTGCCAAATGTGCAAGGCTTGCTGACATTTTCGAACACAGCCATAAGAATCGGCAGCTGCTAATGGAAGTTACAACATTTAATTTTCCTTTGGGATCAATTAAATATTTTGGAATTTAATAATTTTTCACCCATAGGTGAAATCTAACTAACAGCAGAATCTACAAGACCAGTAAGCACTGAAGTGGACTAGTTTCTGTAAACTAGTTAATGGTTGTGGATGAACAAAAAATCTAAATGTTCAGTCTGATCCATAATAGCATGTTGTTTAGCCTGTGGTTTACTGTGTGACCTACTGTCCCCTCAGTAAACAGTCTGTCTTTTCCTTCTCTCTGGATCATCAGTTATGAAATAATATGCAGCTGGACATATTAATGCCACATTAGTTGGTATCACAGTACAAAGTACTAAATGATGTTCTGCTTAAAGCCAGTTGTAGTTAAATTACCAATTAGATATAATGTTTATCTCATTATTTCAAGGTCCTTCAAAGAGTTGCTGTTGATGCTGATGGCTCTGAGCAGGAAGGATCTCCTGTAGCAGTCTGTGTTACATCCTCTGACTGAAGACACTGTTTTTCTATGACAGTCTCATGAAGAGGACTCTCAGGGTTGGTCATACTTTTCCTTAATGAACATTATTGGTGTTTCATAATAACTGTTTGAATGTTTGCGTTAATAGATTTGATTAAAGTAACTGTTTTTTTCTGATATGTAAATTCTGGTGACAACTTGAAAGTAAGACAGAAATGTCGCCTGTCTGAAGATGTCAAATCTCAAAAGCAGAAGCCCAGGAGGATCAGGGTTAAAAGTTTTTGTATGGCAGTAATTTGGATTATTAGCTGCAAAGAGAGAGAGTTGTTCATGGCTTCCTTCAGCTTGATCCCTTTATGTTGCTTCAACATGATTAGGAGTTTTAAAAATCACTGGCCTTTACTACAGTATTACAGACCACTTAGAAATCAAGTATTAAGGGCTAAAACTTGCCTAAATTAAATAAATTACGCAGATGTTTATGCAGGTTTTTAATTAAATAATTTTGTTACAGGTGACCTGAGATCTATTAAGATTCTGAGGAAAAGCCACAGATTCAGAGAATCTCCCCCATGACCAGCAGCTCCATGCAGCCACAGCCTCCCACATGTTCTCCACCCTCACCATCTCATCCACCTCTGTGTTCTGTGTTCACCTGTAGCTGTTTAATCCACCCAGTAATTCCAGTAACCAACTCCCTTCAGCTGGAAACTCCTATATTAGGTAAATTTAACCAACATGTTAAAAACAGTGACTACACTTTGTGTATCATCATATTTTTATTTAATTATTTATAGACGCAAGGCATTTTTGGATTTGATTAGCTGACAACCTGACGCCATGAATAAGAGAGTTAAATGCAGATAAAGGTTTAGGGTTTGTGTGGTGGGAGTTTTGTCTGTTTTAGGAGTTTTCCTGCGATAATCCAGGTGAGCTCCAGCATAGACTCATCTAAAGCAAGACAGAGGGTCCTGACCTCCAGGACTGAAGACCCCAAGCCTACATTGTTTTCTTAGGGGTAATAAATGATTAGAGTTATTTTACATTACTGAGTTTTTTAATCATTCTTTGCAGACTTTAGCATTCAGTGTAACATCTTCAAAGCCTTGACAAAGTGAAGGAGACGGCCTTGGAAAACTGGGGTTTTCCAAGGATGCTGTGAGCTGTTCTGACCCAACTTAACAGTCCCTTGTTCTGCTGAAGAGATGAACTCCCTGGATGAGCCTTCCAGCCTCCACCACAGAAAAATTAGAAGTCCTAAACCAAAAAACATGAAAACAGTAAGTATGGGCCCAGCTTGGCTTTTCTTCTACAATTTATTACAACATTGTATTAATATGTCTTGGAAATGGAAGGCAACTGTTCCACATGTAAACCTTGCATTCCAATGAAATTGCTGCTATATTAGCAGCAATTTCATTGGAAATTGCTGTAGCATTTCAGTGGAAATGCTGTAGCATTTTATTTTCACCTACTGCTAATGTCCGCCGAAAGTTGTCAGCAAACTTTCGGCGGACCTATCAACTGAAAGTCTGCCGAAAGTCTAATGCTGGTTAATTTTGAGTCCAGAAAATTTCCACACGAACGTCTGGCGGATGTTCAACTGAAAGTCCTCCGGACGTCTAATGGCGTTTCATTTTGACATTTGGAAAGCGTAGTCGGCGGACGTTGAAGACAACATTCAGCGAACGTCCTCTGAACATTCAATGCTAGCTGGGTACAGACTAAGATTGTGCATATACACTACTAAAACATCACACACACATACAATTTTTCTATTTCACACACACACACAAAAGACTAAAATTGCATAAGCACATTATCTTGCACAAAAGACATCCTTGCATACACACAAGGCATACAGACATATTATTCTGAATGATAGGTCGAAAATGTATTTGTGTCTGTGTGATGGCCAAATTCATGGCCACACTCTGATGTCGGTAACTCTTTTTTTATGCACAGTTTATTTTTTCATATAAACACTTTAGTTTCAATAAAAACATTTATTAGTTGATTTGAATGCATTAGTTCTATTTGTTAGCGCGCACATTTAGTTAGCATATGTATTTATATCAACTTAAAGTTAATTTTGTTTGCTTAAGATTAATTCTGTTTGTTTTCCCACCGGTACTTACCTGCCTTGGAGTTGCCAAACAAAGGATGGGGGCAAGGGCTCAGCAGGCTTAAATGCTGATTGGACTGCACCACTAGTTCCTGCTGGCAGGGGAAATTGTAGTTTCTTTGTTTAGATAAGTTTTGTATTTAAGTAAATATTAGTATGTAAAGTTTAATATTTTTGATTTTCATTTTTGGGTCTTTAGTTTACCCAAACTTAGCTGTACTGTTATTTGTTTTGTGTTATTTGTAATTGTATTCTGTTTAGTTACCCTATTGTGTCTTAATTGGTCTGATCAGCCAGTATATAACCCCTGTGTGTCATTTCTTTGTTAGGTCAGTTATGTTTGTTTGTGCAGCCAGTTTGTTTACATTTTTTTGCCTGAGTTCAGTTTTGTTTCTTTGACCTCTTTTATGAGCTCAGTTTATCTTTTGTTATTTATAATCTTTGGGTTAAAATAAAAACCCTATTTTTCTAATATGTCCTGTGACGATTCCTGTTTTTAACTCGGTCCATCACAGTCTGAACTAACACTAGGCTGAATGAATGACAATCAATGAATGAATGGGGACGAGACTTGTATTTGTATGTGTGAGAGGCTCGTATTTGTCTGTATAAGAATTGTCATGGAAGAGGCGGGGCATAATCTGGAGATCAGATCGAGCATGCGTTGATACCGCAGAGCTTTGGAACCAACGTCATTGCTTATGACGTTTACGTCTGGTGTGGTCGCTCGGTGCCATCTTTAAAGGCCACAGACCAAAACAAACTTTATTGCGGTGTTTTTATTGTGTGACCGACCACAGTGAAGTTGTTTCCAAGTTGGATATTGGATATTCGCGCTCCGCAGAGCAAGCGTTTAGGTCAGGGTTGATCTGATTTATGAACACTAATTTCGGCCTGTTCTCTACCGCTCCCTCTTCAAGCACTTGGAGGTTAGCTTAGGGACCGTCAACAAATTTCCGAACCAAACACTCCTGACAAACAAATGTAAATAAATGCCTTGCCTTGTGACCAACTGACACAAAAAAGTGGTAGTTCATGCTATTACATGAGACACTCTATCCTCTATTAAAATTTTAAGTCATATTCAATATTTTAAATAATTTTAATATGAAATAATATAATGTTTTCTTCAATAACCTCCAAATCATGTGCTTCAACATATTTTTACTCAAGTAAAAGCTAAAAGTAGATGTCCAAGAAATTACTCAAGTAAGAGTAAAAAGGTATTTGGTAAAAAGTCTATTCAAGTACTGAGTAACTGATAAACTTATAATTTAATATTTAAAAATTACATAATCAAACTGACCAAAAATATAAAATTAAGTGAAAATGTTGGTATTTTTAGGACAAAATGACAATACATATAGATAACAAAATCAGTTTCCTTCAATTAAAAAACTTCTAAAACTTTAACAAAAACTGCAGGTCTATGTCTGGTGAATTTTTGGTTAAAACATGTTTATCATCCAGTAGGTATAGAATCCAGAGAAGAGTTGGGCCAAACATCAGAGAAAATAAATGCTGTTGTGCTCAAACAAAGCCTCTTTTCTTAAACCAACTCACCATGTTGTAGTTTGCATGGTAAAAACCTCTGCCAACTTAACTTTTACTGAAACCAGGGGTGGAAATTAGCAAAGTATGAAGTGAGTGAGTCCGGGAGGGGAAAGCCAACCATCAGCTAGCAGCCAGTCAGAAAAACACTGGAATGACACAGGAATGACGACGGCCCATGGAATTAATAATGAACACTTTTTGAAATATTTTAGTAATAAGAATAATTGTTAATTTCAAGAGAAAACATAATAACTAAGAGAAAACAAATAAAACAATAGGAAAACAGCTATTGATACCCTTTAAAAATGACTAGACACATCTTCAGTAAATACTACCTGGGGGAGTTGTAGCCAAAATGTGGAAATGCTTAACATAGAAAATGATTGCAAGAATGTTCGGGTTGTGTAGTTAAAGTCTGCTGTTAGTAATTACTTCAAGTGAACTTATTGCACTACACCTCTGCTAAGGTATTCATGCTTTGTTATGTTAAATTAGTCCGTATGAGTATGGTAAACTTATTGTCAGTAAATCGGTTTTCATAGAGTTAAGAATAAATCATATTTTATATAATTTGCTTGTACTGGTGGGGTTTGTGATCAAAAGAAAAAAAGTTTCTCCACCAGGCTGGTGGAGAAAATTTTTTAAATTAATGTGTCCTCAGTGCATTCGGTCCATGTGTTCCCTGCTCCAGAAAGGTGAAGGTCTCAGGACATCCTGAAGTTGTGAACCCACTGTGAGTCCAGGAAGGAAGTCACTGAGACAGACTCTCGGTGTCTGCAGGATGGTTTGCTGTGACAGTTTACAAACATCTGAAAAAATACACAATAGGAATATTAATTAATGTGCATCGCCAACATGTCATACTTCTGACAAAAACAAAATAAAACAAGATTTCATAGTATTGTCATATTGAATAAATTAGAATGAGTTCCAAAGAACCTTGTATGTTAGATTAAAAGTACTTTTTGAAAATAACCTTGAAGCAGGTATTATACATATCTTTCGCTGCTGATGTAATATTCTAATCTTAAGTGCCAAGAAACCATCCATCCATCCATCCATCCATCTTCTTATTCTTAGCCAGAATCGGGTCGTGGGGGTAGCAGCCTAAGTAAGGCAGTCCCCAGCCAGCTGGGCCAGCTCCTCAGGGGAATCCCGAGGCTTTCTCAGGCCAGCCGAAAAACCTAGTCCCTCTATGTCCTGGGCCCTTCCCTGGGTTTTCTCCCTGTGGGTCGTACCCGGAACGTCTCACCAGGGAGGAGTACAGGAGGGATCCTCCTAAATGGATGCCCGAGCCACCTTAACCGGCTCCTCTCGAGGTGAAGGAGCAGTGGCTCTACTCTGAGTCCCTCTTGGATGACTGAGCTTCTCACTCTATCTCTAAGGGTGAGAGATAGGGTGAGATCTCTCACCTTACTCTCTATGGAGAAAACTAATATCGGCCGCTTGTATCGCAACCTTGTTCTTTCGGTCATGACCCAAAGTTCATGACCATAGATGTGGGTAGGAAAGTAGATCAACTGGATCAAGAGCTTCACTTTTTGACTCTGCTCTCTCTTCACCACGACAGACCGGTACAGAACCCACTTCACTGCAGACACTGTGCCAATCCGCCTGTCGATCTCCCACTCCATTTTTTCTTTATTTGTGAAGAAGAAAGAGAGATACTTAAACTCCTCCTCTTGGGGCAGGACATCCTCCCTGACACAGAGAAGGCACTCTTCCCTTTTTCAGCTGAAGACCATAGTCTTGGATTTGGAGGCACTAATACTCAGCCTGGCTGCAAACTGCTCCAGTGACAGCTTTCGATCATGACCTGATGAAGCCAGTAGAATCACATCATCTACAACAATCAGAAATGCGATCCTAAAGCCAGCAAAATGGATCCCCTCAACATCAGGCCTACACCTACAAATTCTGTCTATACAAGTAATGAACCAACCAGACTCTGATACCAGTTCTACAGGGACCTACCAGCCTGTATCAAAGGGCCCGGTACCCCATACTCCCAGAGCACCCGCAACAGGCTCACCAACGCCTTCTGCAAGTCCACAAAACACATGTAGACTGGTTGGGTGAACTCACATGCACCCTCCAAGGGTGTAGCACTGGTCCAGGGTTCCACGACCAGGACAAAAACCACTCTGCTCTTCCAGTATCTGAGGTTTGACTATCCAACGGATCTTTCTCTCACAACTCTACAACATTCAGAGCCTTAAGGAGCTCCAGGCGAGTCTCATCAGCTGCTTCTGGGGTCCCACAGACCAAAAAGACCCGGTAGGACTCCTTCAGCCTGACACCATCCCTCAATGAAGGGGTCCACCAGCAGATTTGAGGGTTGTCCAACTGCAAGGTACAGACAACTTTGAGGCCATAGCTCTGATGAGTCGCCTCAACAATTTCCCCTAGAACATGTTTAAAGTTTTCCCAGAGGTGGGAGTTAAAACTACATCTCACGGGAGACTCTATCAGATGTTCCCAGCATAATATCTTTGGGCCTGCCAGGTCTGACTGGTATCCTCTCCCACCACCAGAGCCAACTCACCACCAGGTAGTGGTCAGTGGACAGCTCTGCATCTCTTCACCCACTTGTCCAAGACATGTGTCCGCAGATCCGATGAGATGACAACAAAGTTGATCATCGAACTGCAGCATAGGGTGTCCTGGTGCCAACAGCACATATGGATATCCTTATGCCTGAACATGGTGTACGTTATGGACAATTAATGATGAGCACAGAAATCCAACAGAACACTGCTTGGGGGGGGCTTTCCTCCCAACCAGGTCTCATTGTCATTGTCCACCTCAGCCTTGAAATCTCCCAGCAGAACAAGGAAATCCCCGGAGAGACACTCTCCAGTACCCCTTACAAAGGCTCAAAAGGTCAGTCAGAATCTGTCCCCCAGTAGTAGGCCACCTCTTCTCTTCAGACTGTGCCCAACTGGACTGCATAGGTTAAAACCTGGCCACCAGGCGCTCACTAACATGCTCCACTTCCAGGCTTGGCCCCGGTGACCCACATACGGATGAAGGAACACTGTTTCCAATGGGTGTATTAATCATAATGTTTCTTTGGGCTGCACTTTCTCTGGTGCCTTTGGTGACCTTACCAGGGACATTAATTAAATAAATAAGCCAGTTCATCATGTGATTATTTATTCATTTATTTAACTTTAGCTGATATGGCTCTCCATATTTTCAATTTCCTCACTTAAAAGTTTGTGAATCTCCTGCTTAACAGGCCTCATTTGTTCTAATAAGGATAGGCTTTTGTTAATCAAATGCAGCTGCTCCAGTCTTTTTAAATTTTCCTGCAAGTCTGTTAGTTTTTCCTCTCTAATCTTCCTCAAATTAGCACATTTTGCAATTATTTTACCCCTAATATATGCTTTAGCCGCATCCCACAGAATTGTAGGACTAACTGTCCCATTATCATTAAATTTTAAGTAACTTTTAAGCTCCTCTTTCATTTCTGTTTTCAATGCAGTACTATTTAATAAACTTGTGTTGAGCCTCCATAAAGTGTTTTTAGGATCTCTAGTTAAATTAATTAATTTTCATATTTAAACCAGAGTGATCAGAAATGTCTCTTTGGCCTATTATACAATCTTTCACTCTGTGTAGGTCCTTATTGAACATAAAAAAATAATCAATTCTAGTATGTATATTATGCCTAGTAGAGTAAAAAGTAAATTCACTGTCATGTGAATTTACAGAGTCATACACCCATTGGAAATATCTCCATATATCTGTGAGTCCCAATTCTTGAAGGATTTTATTGAATTGCTTTTCTAAGTGAGTCCTTCTTCTCTCTCTGCTAGTTGTATCCATTTTTGGGTTTAGGAGTAAATTAAAATAGCCTGCACATATACATGTGTCGTCTGCTTCTGCGGCCACAAGACTAAATACCTCCTTAAAGAAATCTGTACTACTACCGGGGGGAGCATATATATTACATAGGGTGATCTTTTCCTGTTCCAACTTCCCCTATAACAACAATACAATACAAATCTGCCTTCTTTATCTTTATGTTCTGAAATCAAATCAAATCTGATATTGTTTGATTTAAGAATGGGTAGATGACCATGCCGGAGTCAAAGTGAACGCGCATTTTGGCCATCAGGGTTTGGAACCGGATAGCATTTTCTTTGAGTACTTTCTAACAGAGCATACTCTCTCCTCTTCAGTTGTATGTTTTCAGCATAATCGTGGTCGAAGAATATGCGTTTTTCCTGTATATATATAGGCTTCTTCCACGCCACGCGGAGAATTTGTTCTTTAACGTTAAATTTCAGGAAGCGCACCACTGTGGACTGAGGTGGAGCACCCGCTGGAGGCTGCGTACCCAGTGCTCTGTGGGCTCTCTCTATCCCCAGATTCTTCTCACTGCCTAGATCCAAACTGTCCCCAAGTTCAGTTTTAAGCATGTTTTCCACGTACCTCTGCATTGAAGTACCTTCTGCATTTTCAGGGATGCCATATACCCGCAAATTATTCCGGCGTGAGCGTCCTTCCAAATCCGTGATCTTCTCCCGAAGTAATTTCTGGTCATTTTAGCAGCTGGACGATAGCGTCTGTCACTCCAATGTCCCAACTCTCTTTCTCTGCCATGCTCTTCTCCATTTCTCCAAGGTGCTTACCCATCTCCTTGGTCTTGTTGATAGCGGCGCTAACAAGTTGATTTATTTCGTTTGTCAGCTCGTTCAATAGGACTTTAATTTCCTCCTTTAAGCTCATTCTCAGTTGCGCTAACTCCTTCTTCATTTCTGATTTGAGATCCTGCATGCCCTCCGCCATTACTTCACCCACCACCTTTCTTAGTGAGCTAATTGTAGCAGGCAAGGCCTCATCCGCCATCTTCTCTCCTTTCTCGACCGCGTGTGTTCCGCAGGCTTTGCTTTCGTGTCGCATTTACGAGTTCCGAGACTGGACTCGTCCCTTCTTGTTTTTATCCCCACCCGTTCTTCTTGAGAGAGAGTAACTTTTAACCCCTAACACCTTGGATTTAGGGGGGGGGGGGGTTATATCTAGCAATGCATGACCTCTTTTCTATGCTGCCACACTGTTCGCCATGACACCGGAAGTCCCAGTTGTTGACATTGTTGAAAAATACTCTGCATGGATCATTGGTGGAATGAAACTTGTTAAAAAACTGAAAGGTGATGCTAGACTAACAGGTATGCTAATATTACTTAATGCATTCCTTATGTAGATAAGGATGCTGTTGTGGATTATAGGTCCATATATTATAGATTATAATATAGATTATTATAGCTTTTAACTCCATCAACTCCTGACAAACTGGTGGAGAGGTTAGAGTCACTGGTACTAGGAGCAAGATTCTGCTGGTGAATCAGGGATTTTTTAACCAACATATCCCTGCATGTCCAAATCGACTCCCATACCTTCTCCACAGTCACACTCAGCACATTTATGCCTCAAGCCTGTGTCCTCGGCCCCATCCTCTTACTCCTTGTTTACCCATGACTTCAATGCTACCCAGAAACCAGTACTGTCTTGTTCAAATATGTAGATGATGCAACTGTTGTCTGCGACAACAAAGAGTGAGCCTATCGAAGAGTTTCAAAAACATGGTAAGCAATAGTGAAGGCAGAATGACTTTACCCTGAATACCAAGAAGACAAATAAGATAATCCTCAACTTCAGGATAAAGAGGACAATCCATCCAGGGCTGAGCACAGATGATGAGCAAGTAGAGAGGGTCAGCAGCTTCAGATTTTTGGGAGTCCACATCTCAGAGAATCTCACGTGGAGCTTCAAGACCAAAAACCAAGCAGAGAGTTATGTTTTCTGAGAACTCTTTGTTTGGTGTGGTCTGTCTAAGGAGTTGCTGACCAGATTCTGTCACTGTACACTGACTTACTGCTGTACAGTGTAGGTAGTCCAACTGTACAGAAGCAGACAAGAAGAGGGTTACCAAAAGAGCACAGTAGATCATTAGATCCTATTTGCCCATTAAAGGCATCCTATTAAAGGCATCTACTAAGCTCACCTGTTCAAGTGGGCAAAGAGCATCCAAAAAGACCCTTTTCACCCAGGATGTTGCTGCACTTCTCCATGCTACAGTATGTAACTTTTACAAAAAATATATTTTTTTACAAATTTGCTAAAATTGCCACCATGTCATGATAGTGTAATATGAGACAATCTATGAAAAATAAAGCTCTTCCACCTCCTCCGTGAGCTACCATTGCTATTATTATTTGAGTCAGTTCCTGCATTTCAGCTACAGAAGGAAACAAACAGGAACTGAACTTAACCTTCAGCCCTAGGTGCAACACGCCTGTGACTCAAAAGAACAGAAGAAGCAGCAACGCTATGTAATTAACTCAAGATAACAGAATAAGCTATGTAACTAGGGACTGCCCTAAGGAAATAAAAAGAGAGGGTGCTGCAGAACGTGCCTTAGAACAGTGGGAGACTGTAACTGAAGCACGCTCCTGTCCGTTCTCCTTGCAAGTAAAAAAACTCTTGTCTTTCTCCTTTGTGTGGTGTGTGAATGTTTTAGGTCTGCGGTTTTCAAAGTGTGAGGCACGCCTCCCCTAGGGGGCGCCAGAGCACTTTAGGGGAGGTGCGGTGCGAGGGAAAAAATAAACCGGAAAAGAAGCTATCTGCTTGCTGTCTACTGATGTGAGAGAAAGAATGGACACATTTTTAGTAAAGAGAAAGGCAGGGGAGACGAGCTCTGGCGTAAGTAGAAAAAAGAGGAAGTATGACCACGACTACTTAAAGTTTGGATTTTCCTGGACTGCTCCCGATGATGCTCCAAGGCCGCAATGTGTAATCTGCAAGGAGGTTATGGCTAATGATAGCATGAGACCCTGTAAGCTCCGGCGTCACATTGAAACAAAGCACCCAAGTTTAGTGACCAAGCCGCGGGAGTTTTTTGAGAGGAAGCTGAAGGAGCTGTGCACACAGAAAAAAACAAATGAAAAAAAATGAGTTTGGGGCTGTTCTTGTCAGGATCGGTGTTTTGTTTTGTTTTTTGTGGAAGCCTGCTGCTTCCCACTTCCTCCACCAGATGCCGCCTAGGAGCAGAGCCCCTGGAGAGGCGTGGGGTCGAACCCGGGGACACACCTGTGGCGCATTGTCTGACTGAGGCTGGGAGTATTTAAGAAGCGGCGAGCGACACTTCCTTGCCTGAGTGTTTGTTTACCTCGGTAACAAATCGTTCCTGAGTAGGCCCTCTGAGCATTTCCCAAGATAATCGCCTCCTGTGTTTTTTCCCTGTTGTCAGGTTTACCTGGATTCCTCCGGAGTTTTCCGAGAGGAGAGTTCTGTGGGTCGTTTGTCCCGGACTCCGACCAGCCGTCAGTTCGCTCCTCCGCTCAGTCTGACTTACCTGTCCGCCCTCCAACGGTTCGCTGCCTCTCCACGCCGCCCCTGGGTCCGTTGTTGCTCCAAAGGAAACATCCATCCGCTCCTAGTAAGCCTTTCCCTGCGTCAACATACACATTCATCCACCTTCCTGGATTCGTTTATTCTAACAGCTTCTCCTCGTTGACAGTGGCTGAACTGGTTGCCCCTTCCAGACTCCTGCTCCGTGTTTTCTCCCCAACCCTATTCCCTCTTGTCAATAAACTCCATTATTGTTTTGCACACGCGTCTCCTGATTGTGTTCGTGCATGTGGGTTCGAAAACTGGAACCAAACATGACAGAACACTCAGGCCAACAGTCTACCCCTGCAGACGCAATTAGGAGAGCCTTGGCTGAACAACAATCTCTCATTCAGTCTCATGACGCAGCCCTGCGAGAGCTAGGTAGCCGGCAAGCAGAAACTAACCGCCGGTTAGCCGAAATATCCAATTTCCTCCAGGGATCCGCCCAACCGGACCCGAGCGCACCGCCAGCGACAGCTCAAGCTCCGGATCCATCTAGCCACGCCACGTTTTCGGAGGTACGACCGCCAGCACCTGAGAAATTCTGTGGTGAGGTGAGGAAGTGTAAAGGCTTTATTTTACAATGTGGAATCATTTTCAACCACTCACCTCAGAGTTTTCGCCATGATAATGCCAAAATAGCTTATATGTTATCCTTGCTAACTGGACGTGCTCTGGAGTGGGCTGAGGCTAGGTTTCCCTCCCCCACCAATTTTGGGTGCACATTTTCTGAGTTTGTGAAGGAATTTAAGCAGGTTTTTTGTCGTGACACCGACAAGACTTCAGTTTCCCGAGAGCTGTGGACTCTCAAGCAGGGTCAAAGAACAGTTTCTGAGTTCGCTATTGACTTTAGAATTAAAGCTGCAGCATCTGGTTGGGACGCAGCTGCGCTAAAGAGCGCTTATTTCCACGCTCTGAGTGAGCAGGTAAAGGATGAACTAGCCACTTTAGATGAACCAGAGACTTTAGAAGATTTCATTAAACTCACCATAAAGATAGATAACCGCATCAGATCACGTGCTAAAGAACGAAACCGTCGTGACTCACCTTTTAGATCTCATTTTCAGAACCTACCTGCTATTTCTCCTGTATCCCCTGCATCAACACCTCTTCCCGAGCCTGAACCCATGCAGCTGGGGCGAACTCACTTAACCCCGGAGGAGAGACGTAGGAGGTTACATTCACGTCTTTGCCTGTACTGTGGTGAGTCCGGCCACTTCATTGCCAACTGTCAAGTCCGTTTAAACCCCCAGATCCGACAGTAACGACGAGGATGAACCAGGAGATGGAGGCTACCTTACGCTGCATCTCCTCCTCCAACCCCGAAGACTGGGCTCAGCATCTCCCTTGGGTCGAGTACGCCCACAATAGCCACATCTCTTCTGCTACAGGGTTGTCTCCGTTCGAGGTCTCCCTGGGGTACCAACCACCTTTATTATCCGTTGACGAGGGCGAGATTTCGGTAACCTCAGTTCAGCATCATATCCGCCGTTGCAATAAGATATGGAGGGAGACTGTAACCGCACACAGCCGCACGAAACAAACGTCTGGCCGACCGCAGGAGGACGCCGGCTCCAGTCTATACAGCTGGTCAGAAGGTTTGGCTGTCCACTAAGGATATTCCCCTAAAGTCATTGTCCAGGAAGTTGTCACCTAAATTTATTGGTCCGTTTGAGATTTTGTCGGTTGTCAGTCCGACGGCTCTACGACTTCATCTGCCCCCCTCCTTACGTATTCACGCCACCTTCCATGTCTCCCAGATCAAACCGGTCCGGTCGAGCCCCCTTTGCCCTCCGGCCAAACCCCCTCCTCCCGCCCGTGATGTTGACGGTCACCCGGCATACTCCGTCCGCCGGATTGTGGACTCCCGTCGGCGAGGTCGTGGGTTTCAGTACCTCATCGACTGGGAGGGCTACGGCCCGGAGGACCGTTCCTGGGTTCCCCGTTCTTTTATTCTTGACCCCTCTTTGATAAGGGACTACGCCGCCTCTCTGCCGTCCACCTCTTCTCGGCCGCCAGGGGGCGTCCGTTGAGGGGGGGGTACTGTCAGGATCGGTGTTTTGTTTTGTTTTTTGTGGAAGCCTGCTGCTTCCCACTTCCTCCACCAGATGCCGCCTAGGAGCAGAGCCCCTGGAGAGGCGTGGGGTCGAACCCGGGGACACACCTGTGGCGCATTGTCTGACTGAGGCTGGGAGTATTTAAGAAGCGGCGAGCGACACTTCCTTGCCTGAGTGTTTGTTTACCTCGGTAACAAATCGTTCCTGAGTAGGCCCTCTGAGCATTTCCCAAGATAATCGCCTCCTGTGTTTTTTCCCTGTTGTCAGGTTTACCTGGATTCCTCCGGAGTTTTCCGAGAGGAGAGTTCTGTGGGTCGTTTGTCCCGGACTCCGACCAGCCGTCAGTTCGCTCCTCCGCTCAGTCTGACTTACCTGTCCGCCCTCCAACGGTTCGCTGCCTCTCCACGCCGCCCCTGGGTCCGTTGTTGCTCCAAAGGAAACATCCATCCGCTCCTAGTAAGCCTTTCCCTGCGTCAACATACACATTCATCCACCTTCCTGGATTCGTTTATTCTAACAGCTTCTCCTCGTTGACAGTGGCTGAACTGGTTGCCCCTTCCAGACTCCTGCTCCGTGTTTTCTCCCCAACCCTATTCCCTCTTGTCAATAAACTCCATTATTGTTTTGCACACGCGTCTCCTGATTGTGTTCGTGCATGTGGGTTCGAAAACTGGAACCAAACATGACAGTTCTTATCATTAGAAAAATGAAAAAAGGGCGTATTTGCCATACAAAGGCCCTGATAAAATAATTAAAATGGGAGGAAATGTTTTAAAATGTTCATGTGTTAAATTTCATTCAGATAAAGTGTCATTTTAAAAGATGAGATGGTTCTAAAATAAAAGCAATTAGAAGGTGTTTTGTAGTGGCATTTGTTTGTGTGTGGGTTGATTATTGGGGGGGGGAGGGCGCAGCAGGGATTGTGCTCCTTGGAAGGGGGCTCACCCTTTCATACTTTGAAAACCCCTGTTTTAGGTTATTTGAACCTGACAATATTATCGTAATTTTTTTACCTCAGAATTTCTCATTTGGTATCATATCTCTATGTGATCATCATGGGCTACACAATGGTAGCCCGGGATGGAAAACTCACAAAATCTGATAAATAGGTCTATGTACAGCATTATAAAGTTAAATGTAAGTGTAAATTTCTACTATTGCTGATTTTATAACTAGAAAATTAGACACGTGTGACACCCTACACAGTGTTCTCCAAAAACCCCCATATATTAACTAGAGACATGTAACCTTTCAAAAAATATGGATAGACTTTGCTACCTTGAAATGAACAAAAATTTGTCTGGCCCATGAACTTGGAGAAAAGAATGCCATAAATATGTAAAATTAGTGTTCTGTCTTTCCTCAATCATCTTGACAGAAAAACTTTCCTAAGTCAAGGCTGGTTCTGCTAGTCATGATCAACACATTCAAGTAAATGACTTTTTGGGCATATTGATTTTTGCAGGGTGTGAAAACATTTTTTAAAAAACATTTTGCTAAACAATACAGCACAAACCACTATTACGCAAATGTTTTGTGTATTGTTATCTAAGTCAACGGAATTGCTGCATACACAAAAAATTGCGGAGATAAAAATACAGTGAACCCTCTGTATATCGCGGTTCACCTTTCGCGGTCTTGCTGCTTCGCGGATTTGCATCGTGCATTGTGTTCTGCATTCTGATTGTTAAACTGTCTATCCGTTTCTTCTCTACCTGTGTGTCAACAACGTTGCAGTTTAATATGTACACGTACTTAAAACAGCTTGCCAGATTTAACATAATCGATGGTGGCATGTCGGTATATAAAAATATTTTTGCCCAGAAGAAAAAAGAGCGATCTACCGATACATCTAAACATCTACCGATAACTATGTTCTCTCGAAAAAACACACCTGCACTGCGGGCTTTAGAAGAAAAAAAAACCCGCTACAGAGCGGAGTCAGGATGCAGCGGCTCAGTCAGAAGAGCAGTGAAATACACCTGTCCTACTGTACTTTATTTTGTTTTTTTTCATAATCATTTTTTATTTTCTCCCGTTCTAATCCAATGACTCAGGTCGCGGTGGGGGGATTGCTGATCTCCGCAATTTGGGCACGGGAATCCGCCTTCAGTTCGTATTAAAATTATTATTTTACAGTACAGTAGTTATTTGTAAAAAAAAAATGTTTATACAGTACTTTTTATTTGTTAAACAAATGTTTGGGCCTGTAAAAAGGTTTTGTTCTTTGGTTTCAATGTATTATGGAGTATTTCATTGTTTAATAATTGTAAAAAAAATAAAGGTTGCTACTTCACGGATTTCGCCTATCGCGGGTTCTTTTTGGAACGTAACCCCCTCAAAAAATGAGGGTTCACTGTAATCCAATATGTAACCGAGTGTTGGATGCACAGCTCCTCCAGGTGTTTGTTTATTGCTGCTGACTACAGTAGTTTGAAGGAGCTGTGTGGGTGAGTCACTGCTCTATGAGGTGGAAGCATGGAAGCTTGGAAACTGCATCTCTGAGTAGTTGTGATTTCATTCCTTACTTTCATATAAATATTTGGTTATGCTTCAAAAGCAAAAGCTTGTTTAACAAGATGTTAAACAAGGATAGTGAGCAACCAGCTACAAAGAATTTTCTTCAAGTTATAAAAATGTAAAATGTGAATGTACAATCTTTGAATCATGCAGTTCACTTTGTATCAAAAGAACCTGAACAATTTGTGAGCGAGTGTGCCTTAATACCAGAGTTGGATTTCTGTTTATTTTTTTTGCAGAAAATCTTATTGTTCATCGGCTCACTTCTTCTGCTGCTAATGACAATGACCTCCTGACAACACAAACATGCAGAAGTGTTCTTTCCCGCTGTTCTCCCCTTTAAGGTGTTCATTTCGCAAGCCCTGAACAACTGAGCTCATGATTAACTTGGTAGGGTTTTTTTTATCTCTAGATCCACAGCTTCCCACTGAGCCAGTAAGAATTTCTCTGGGCAAGTTTCACTCTTCATGATTCAAAATCATGAACACAGCAGGAATCACAGGTGATCCTACTCGTTTTTCATGCAAGGATGAATAAAACAGGTTCTCTGGATGAATAAAACAAGTGACAACTTACAAGAAATTGTTGCTGTAAAATAACAACAGTTTCTATGGAGAGTTTCCCAAGTTTCATGATCTAAAGCAGTACTTCTCAAATAGTGGGAGGAGGGGCCAGGGGGCAGGTCCAAGAAGCAAGACTGTATAATTGTTCCCTTTATTCATGCTTCACTGATAAACAAGCCTCTGGTCACTAGGTGGCATCAACAGGGTGGCTGTTCAAGCCAGTAGAAGAAGAAACCTACACAGACAACACTAGTGTTAACAGAGCTGAGGATCAAGCGCGGATGTTTTGAAATATATCTACCACCATAGAAGGGAGATGGAAAAGTTTGTGACAGTGAAAAGAAAAACAACAGCAGAGTTTGGTAAAGAAAGTATGATGGAGTTTTATGGCCAGACTAAAAGATTTTTTTTTAAATACAAGAATAAAGCCATAATATTGCGAGAACAAAGTTTTCGTAATATTCTGATAATTCTCGTAATATCATGGCACACACACTCACAAATTGCTCAGGCTCTTTCACTGCAAAGTGAACTGCATGATTCAAAGAGTGTACATGCACATTTTACATTTTTACAACTAATTAGGAGATTAGTTATACAGTTATAGCATCTTTATAGAATAAAGACACTACAGAAGAAAGTTGTTAAATTATGAGTAATAAGTAATTTTAATAAGAAAAAAGGTTTTGATAGAGTTACCTGTGATGTAAGTCTCACCAAGTCTGCTTCTTGCTTTGAAATAAACAATTGTTGATTTATACAATCATTTCAGCAGATAATTTGATTCTGAGGTGTCAAAAGATTTCCTTATTTCAAAAAACAATACCAACTATAACTTCACAAATGCTCAGCATGCCTTATTTTAGCGCAGTGTGATGTAGAGTTATCATAAAAGACCACTCAGGTCTTCTGGTTCTGGTCTGCTCTGCATCCCCAGAACCAGAACCAAATGAGGAGCAGCAGCTTTCAGCATCTATGCACCACAAATTTGGAACAAACTTCCAGAAAACTGTAAAACAGCTGGAACACTGACTTCTTTTAAATCTCGACTAAAACCCCACCTGTTTAGAATTGTATTTGAAATGTAATCAATTACAAATTTATTGATGGAACTTTACTTAATGCTGTGTTTTGATTGTTGATTCTATCTTGCATTGTGTTTCTGTGTTTGTAATGATGTAAAGCACTTTGAAATGCCTTGCTGCTGAAATGTGCTATACAAATAAAATTTGATTTGGGTAAAATTACAACTTTATTCTTGCACAACTTATCTCATATTTAAATCAAACAAGTAAAAAAACCTTTAGTCTGACCCAAGTAACTGTAGCTTGCAGAAAAAGGCCAGAACATAGATGAATCCTACCTACTTACTGTTGATGCCAAATGTTAGTCATTTTTCATCTCTTTTGATAAGCTGAAATATAAGCATTATTGTTGCAAATTTTGCACAATAAATGTTAAACTATATACTTTTTGAAAAACAATAAGTTGAAGAAGCAGACAAGTGATCACTGATTACAGTTTTAAAAAGTTTTACTGTGTTAAGTCTAAAAATATTATCTGAATAAAAAGCAGTGAATCATTTGCATTTTTTATCTTTCAGACTTCATAGTCTTGATAAAATGTTACTGATTGAGCTAATGAACTGAACTTTGAAAATCTTTTGAGATTTAAAACAATAAAACAACTGTTTTGATAATCAGGAAGGCTGGAGCCAGTGATTTGTACAAATAAATTAATAAATGTGATCAGATTTGCAGTAGTATTGTACTTCAGAGGAAGGAAGGGCACTGGGGAGCATGAAAAAATTTATCATCCCTGGCTGGCATGACAAAAAACAATTGAGAAACACTTATCCAAAGGAAGGAATGGTAGAATGTTTATGTGTCAGAGGAAGAGTTCATTTCAAAGATGGAGAAATATAATTTATTCCTTGTGCAAGGTAAGGACTCACCATTAACAAAGCAGAATGCCAACACAGGTGGCAAATTAAGTAATCCATGAACACATGAGCAATGTGGGACAATCCACTAACATCCAGTGTTCCTTTGCCACATCAAACCACTTGCAACTCTCCTACCTCTCGACATCATTTCAGATTAGACCAGAGAACATTATTGCATTGTGATTTGAAACTGTGTCTGTGGTGGAAAATATTCTGCTCGCAGCCCCAAACTAATGATTCCAGAGAGATGAGCTCATTTTAAACATTCACGTCGCCTGTCACCCTCTTCAGAGCAGTTACTTTGGCTTTAGCTTAATATTTAGTTTGAGAACGGAAGGTTTGTTTTAAGCGTTTTTTGGGTTTTTTTTACACTTTCTTAAATGACATTAATTTGATGAATTTTAATTGAATGAATGACAGGCATGTATCAGTTTATGAGTTAACAAGATTATAGTTAGCCACTTAATTTTAACCGCTAACAGTACAAAAAGGGATTCAAGATGATTTTAAATATTACCTATTAAAGATGGTATTTTTATAATGCAATGTTGAGTTTTGGTTAAATTCCATTTTTATTAGAATAAATTGAAGTTATTGGTTTAGTAAAGTTAGCTTATTTTGTTGAGTGGTGCTGTCACTCAACAACACCACTGTTGGTGAAAACAGTAAGGCTAATATGTTTAAGTGCTGCAGAATAAATTAATAAACTTAGTAAGAGATAATAAGTAAAGAACAGTTATATGAATTTTGGGATATAAAGTTTTTTTGTTGGGGCAAGATTTTAACTTAGTATCCAGCTTTAGCTAGCTTAGCAGCGAAGCTAAACTAGCTAATTCTGCTAGCCAGCTGAACTTATCCCTGTTGCTAAACGTGGGCATGTCTTACCTCTGGTTTCCTGGAAAAAATATGTAGTTGTCTTAGAATAGATTTAAAGGACTTGTTACTACTTCAGTCACTTCATATACCAGTTGGACGAAAGCAAAATTGCGTCACTCATTAGTTTGAATCGATTTAGTTTGACTAAAGTCCATTTACGCTAGGAATTTAACTGATGATTTTATATTTCTGGTTTTAACACAGTCATAGTCTGTAAAAATGCATTCCGAGAAGGCTCGTTGGTCAAATTAAAAGTACCTTTTGAAAATAACATGTAAGCGGTTATTAAACATACATGTCATTAGGTACACATTTCTATATAAAAATGCTTTAATTGGTCTGTAATATTCTAAATTAAGTGTAGTGTTTCCATTGTGATGAAAATCATCTTAACAGAAATAAAGACTTGAAAACATCAATCTGTAATTAATTTATATAATGTGTTTCACTTAGTGAACTGAGTTATCGACATATATAAACTTCTCAATAATATTCTAATTTAATTGTACAAATTGGTTAAATAAATTGTAGCCTACACATTATATTTGGCTAGATTTTATTCCACTTTTCTACAATTAAAAGATCCAAAAATTCCAATTCTTCTCTGTGGCAGTGAATGCAAATGGATATACAGTGAACCCTCGTTTTTCGCGGGGGTTGCGTTCTGAAAAGAACCCGTGATAGGCGAAATCTGTGAAGTAGTTACCTTTATTTTTTACAATTATTATACAGCATAATGAAATACTCTACAGTGAAACCAAAGAACAAAGCCTGTCTTCAGGCCTAAGCAATTTTTTTTTAACAAATAGAACGCTTTCTTACAAATAACTACAGTAAAATAATCATTTTAATCATCAATACGAAGTACAATAGGACAAATTGTGACTCGCGTCACTTGGATCTGGGTATTCTATCACTGTTCCTCTGACTGTGACGCTGCGGCCTGACTCCGCTGTCTAGTGTCTTTTTTTTTTTGAAGCCTGTAATGCAGGTGTGTTTTTTCGAAAGAAGAACATAGTTATCGGTAGTTGTTGTCGCTGTTTTTTTCTTCTGGGCAAAAACATTTTTAAAAATTTGCTGTATTACGTATTTTTAAATACCGCAACATTATTGGCACACAGGTAGAGAAGATGCTCGGAGAATGTTTAGCCAATCAGCACGCAGAATACAATGCTCTGTGAAAAAAATCTGCACAAAAAATCCGCGAAGCAGCGAGTTCATGAAAGGTGAACCACTCTGAAACACACCTTTAATATATATATATATATATATATGTATATATATATATATATTTTTTTTTTTTTCAAAGTGTGAATGTTTCTCCCACAATAAAGTTCAAGTCGTCCCTCTGCATCACACGCAGGAGCTTTAACGCGCCCATGTTCTGTGTTTGGGTAAACTGCATAACAAATTGGAGAGAAAAGGCTTGAGCCAGAGACAGAGAGTAAACTCTCTGTTGGACAATTCCTTCCTGTATTATTAATGAAGCAGCACTGGTCCTGGTGTGGTACCCTGCAAAAGATGGAGGGAACATGCTCATTGATGATATCAAGGTGACTGAGCACACGCACACCAGCGAGCCAGCTGCTGTTCAGGCAGCACGATGGAACTCATGCTGTGGACTAGGTGCTTGACTGCATAATTGGAAATTATTAAACAAGGTTCTTGCAGTGAGGTGATCATGAAATTGTATTTTCAGTCTTGAGGGACAGAAGCAAGAATTAAAATGTTGTCGTATGTTAGGAAGTGAGGACAAAAAAAAAAAATTCAAGACTCTTGTTTTAAAACATCCAATAACTGTTTATTTTTAAGGAAACAATGGAAATACATTTGGACATACAGGGGAGATAGATGATACAAAAGGCTGTTGTAATTTGTATGTTGCTATTGATCACAATATATATAAATATTTCAACAGCGAGTCATCCAACATGATGAAATACGACAAATACGTTTTTCTGCAAGTGAGACAACCAAACTTGTCCTCCAAAATAAACTAAGAGGAAAATTAAAGAAAAGCATCAAACAGACAGCAATTTTAGAAATGATTATTTTAAAATTGTAAGTTGTATAGAAGAAATATTAAGTTGTATTTATTCCAGATTCTTGAGGGTTTATGTGCTAAGGGTCTAACTAAATGTTAGAAAATGAAAAAAGTACAAATAACAAAATATGATGAGACTCTTGAATTTCATGTTATGATATTTACATGCAATTTTTAAATAAAAATAAATAACATGACTTAATACTCAAACAAAAGCACAAACTATTCCTACAGAAACTTTATGCCATTTAACTTTGTCCTTAAATACATGTAAGATCATTTTATTCAGATTTGTTTGAAAATTATAATTTTGATTTATAGATTGGTATAGATAGCTTGGTATATGTCTTAAACGACCTAATTTACGAGAAAACGAGATTTCGCTGTTTTTGATTTGTCTCTGGAGTTGAATCATGGATCTAAAAAGTAACATCATATCCACGTGGGGGGGGGGCATTCTACGCTACATGTTGTTGTGGTGCTTACTACTATTACCAATAAAAGATTGGTAATAGTAGTATGTAGTAGCTTGTGTTGTCATGGTTATGACAATACAAGCAATGCAAGCTAGTATTTAGGTTGACAAATAGAGTTCTCATAGGAATGTCATTACTATAATATGGGAAATTTAAGGGAAAATGCTAATATGGGAGCACGGCAGGAAAGAGGGGTAAAATATGGTAGTTTCCCGGCCATAACGGGAGACTTGACAGGCATCCATTACACTGCACATTTACAATGTACAAATTGAGCAAAATCTCATTTCAGGGCTCCAAAATAATCATAAATTAATAAAAACATGAAAACTAGTAAGAAAAAAAAAAGTATGTATGTCTTTGCTCTGTGTGACTGCATATCCACATGGGGACAAAGCTACTTTAGCAACTTCCTAACATTTAAAACATGACTTTAAGTTATGCCACCTGGCATGGTTAGTTGTGATAGAAATGTGAGTTGCACTCACTCAGAAACATCAAAGTGTTGGTCCGTTCTTCAGCTAATTTGCTGCACTAATCAGCTGCCTTCTTCTACATGTAGTCACATAAGGGTTTACCAATACTATATAGTTTGTCCTGTTGGTCTGCCATTTTGGCAAAATACTTTCAATTAACTCTTTTGCTTTTACCTTTTCAAATAAAGATCCCAAACTTTTCTACTGGAAACTTGCTGTGCAGCAGGAATATGAAATTTCAATCAACAGCTCATTGTTTTGATTCACAGCCAGTAGTTGAAGCTGCTGCTAGCGAAAAGACAAGCTTAGTTACTATGAATTTACAGATACTATCACAATATCAATTATGATACGATATATATGTAGCTCTACTAAAGCATGCGTTTGCTCCTTCCCCGTCCCTGTTCCCCCCTCTGAACAGCTCAGAATGTTTGAGAGGCAGGAGGCAGCAGCAGAGTCAGAAACTCCTTTTGAAATTAGGTAAAATGGTCTGTCAGGAATGTTGCTATTAGGCCTGTCACGATAGCAAATTTTGCTGAGCGATTAATTGTCTCAAAAATTATTGCGATAAACGATAATATTGTTTGAAGATCTTTTTACACTGATTTAATGGAAATGATGTAATAATGCATGCAATTTCCTGCCAAAGATAAATACACTTTATTTTCAAAAGAACACTAAACACTGGAACTGATAAACAAAATAAACAAAACAACCAAAAACAAAAATAAAATGGATTCTCAGTCTCCATTAACAAAAAACTGACTTGGAAAAAAAAACTAAACAACATAAAGCCAAAGTGGAAATAAATACTGCATTCAACCAAAAGAATGCAGATTATGAAGTCTGTATACTATGTTGCCCTTCAGTAATAATTAGATTTAAATAGAGAAGATGGGCACATCGACTACCTGATGCAATAGTTCACACTACATGATTTTTTGCTCCTATTTTTCCCCTTACAACAATCTTAGATCGTTGGTCTTTCTAAGATTGTGTGGTGTGTTACGGTAGATCGTCGTTGCCGCTCCGATCTAAATCAGGGGTTTTCACCGACTGGGATCTTAACGCAGCCTGTTGAATGTGACAGGCAGCCAATCAGAAAGCGCGGATTCTCCTCCGTGTTTTCTGATGGGAAATTACGTCGGGGAATCCCAAACAGCTGACACGGCGCAACCCGAAGTCCAGCGGACATTGGAGATGATATGTGGAAACAACATTAATGTTTATTCAACATGCAAAGAATATAGAAATGACAAGAGGAGGAGTTGGAGCGAAACTGCTACCGCAGTTGATAAACCCGGTAACTTTTCAGCTGTTCTTCGTTAACGTGATGTTAACGAAGAACATCACGTTAACGAAGAACGGTTATAATGATTTTCATTCGGTCAGGACTTTACGCTGACACTAGCCACATACATTGCAGGTAGATTGTAGTAAAGCATTGATTAATGCCTGGTTTTAAAATTAGTTCACTGGACTTGCAGCCATTATTTTGTGCCCATTGTTGGACACCACACGGCAGGACCGAACCGGATCGAACCGTTTCACCTAGGATTTCTGTCGGCTAATGTGTGGTCTCTCAGATTTTGAAAATGAGCCGACAATCGGCTGGCAGCTCTAAGATCGTGCAGTGTGCGCTGGGCTTTACACTAAGGAAATGAGGAAGGGAGGCACCGGAGTTGAGCCTTTTTTCATAGCTGAAAGAGAAAAAGGTTGGAAGAGACGATAGTGCCGATAATTAAAATGACGTCGATAGCTTTAATTTATCGTACGATTAATCGATTTATCGTTTATTGCGACAGGCCTAGTTGCTATGAATATTGCTTGTTTATAACATCTTGTCATTTTACTTTCATATATAGGAACCAAATCTTTTTGGTTAAGTCATTTTAGTTCTAGAGTAATGACACATCCAATATTTTACTCTTAACCTTTGACTAAAAGTTAGATACTCTAGCCACAATGTTTAGTTATTTTCTTACAATGAAACTGAAACAGCAGCAAAATGGCCCTTTTTGTTGTTGTTTGAAGTGTAACGTCAGGGTTAGGAATGTCTACACAACACCTGACCCATATATCTAATCATCACTACTACTCTAGCAGTGCTATATATATATATATATATATATATATATATATATATACACTGCTCAAAAAAATAAAGGGAACACTTAAACAACACAATATAACTCCAAGTAAATCAAACTTCTGTGAAATCAAACTGTCCACTTAGGAAGCAACACTGATTGACAATCAATTTCACCTGCTGTTGTGCAAATGGAATAGACAACAGGTGGAAATTATTGGCAATTAGCAAGACACACTCAATAAAGGAGTGGTTCTGCAGTTGGGACCACAGACCACTTCTCAGTACCTATGCTGTCTGGCTGATGTTTTGGTCAGTTTTGAATGTTGGTGGTGCTTTCACACTCGTGGTAGCATGAGACGGACTCCACAACCCACACAAGTGGCTCAGGTAGTGCAGCTCATCCAGGATGGCACATCAATGCGAGCTGTGGCAAGAAGGTTTGCTGTGTCTGTCAGCGTAGTGTCCAGAGGCTGGAGGCGCTACCAGGAGACAGGCCAGTACACCAGGAGACGTGGAGGAGGCCGTAGGAGGGCAACAACCCAGCAGCAGGACCGCTACCTCCGCCTTTGTGCAAGAAGGAACAGGAGGAGCACTGCCAGAGCCCTGCAAAATGACCTCCAGCAGGCCACAAATGTGCATGTGTCTGCACAAACGGTTAGAAACCGACTCCATGAGGATGGTATGAGGGCCCGACGTCCACAGATGGGGGTTGTGCTCACAGCCCAACACCGTGCAGGACGCTTGGCATTTGCCAGAGAACACCAGGATTGGCAAATTCGCCACTGGCGCCTTGTGCTCTTCACAGATGAAAGCAGGTTCACACTGAGCACATGTGACAGACGTGACAGAGTCTGGAGACGCCGTGGAGAGCGGTCTGCTGCCTGCAACATCCTTCAGCATGACCGGTTTGGCAGTGGGTCAGTAATGGTGTGGGGTGGCATTTCTTTGGAGGGCCGCACAGCCCTCCATGTGCTCACCAGAGGTAGCCTGACTACCATTAGATGAGATGAGATCCTCAGACCCCTTGTGAGACCATATGCTGGTGCGGTTGGCCCTGGGTTCCTCCTAATGCAGGACAATGCTAGACCTCATGTGGCGGGAGTGTGTCAGCAGTTCCTGCAAGATGAAGGCATTGAAGCTATGGACTGGCCAGCCCGTTCCCCAGACCTGAATCCGATTGAGCACATCTGGGACATCATGTCTCGCTCCATCCACCAACGTCACGTTGCACCACAGGTGCACGTTGGACTGTCCAGGAGTTGGCGGATGCTTTAGTCCAGGTCTGGGAGGAGATCCCTCAGGAGACCATCTGCCACCTCATCAGGAGCATGCCCAGGCGTTGTAGGGAGGTCATACAGGCACGTGGAGGCCACACACAATACTGAGCCTCATTTTGACTTGTTTTAAGGACATTACATTAAAGTTGGATCAGCGTGTAGTGTTATTTCACTTTAATTTTGTGTGTGGCTCCAAATCCAGGCCTCCATTGGTTAATAAATTTGATTTCCATTGATGATTTTTGTGTGATTTTGTTGTCAGCACATTCAACTTTGTACAGAACAAAGTATTCAATGAGAATATTTCTTTCATTCAGATCTAGGATGTGTTATTTGAGTGTTCCCTTTATTTTTTCGAGAAGTGTATATATATGCTGTATATATACTGTATATAGTACAGACCAAAAGTTTGGACACACCCTTCTAATTCAATGGGTTTTCTTTATTTTCATGATTATTTATAAGGCAAGAAATTCCAGTTATTAACCTGACAGGGCACACCTATGAAGTGAAAACCATTTCAGGTGACTACCTCTTGAAGCTCATCGAGAAAATGCAGAGTGTGTGCAAAGCAGTAATCACAGCAAAAGGTTGCTACTTTGAAGAAACTAGAATATAAGGGGTATTTTCAGTTGTTTTACACTTTTTTGTTTAGTGCATATTTCCACATGTGTTATTCATAGTTTTGATGCCTTCAGTGTGAATCTACAATATCAATAGTCATGAAAATAAAGGAAACTCATTGAATTAAAATGTGTGTCCAAACCTTTGGTCTGTACTGTGTATATATATATATATATATATATATATATATATATATATATATATATATATATATATATATATATATATATATACTTGAAGGTTCGCTTTGCTGGATCACCAAAGGGTATTTTTTGGTTTCTGGGGGTGAGTGGTTGATACGGTGTTGTTCCTCTATTTTGGCTGCCATTCGCACCCCTTGCACTGTCTGGAGCCGGTGCTGGAGGGGGTCGACCATTACCACCACCTCCCTGAACACGTAGAGGTGACTGTTGTTCAGCCATAGTCACCACTCCATTTTCTGCAACGGACTGGGCTGTGCTCCCTGGCAAATCTGGTGACTTCAGTCCTTGTACACTCACTCGTCTCATGCCTTCGTTGTTGGCGGCCACAAGTCCCCGTTCGAGCCCTTGCCAAATCTTCTTTCGGTAGTCCTAGAGATCCTCACCTTTCTTGTAGGCTTCAACTGGGACCAGGATAACCGCGCCGTAGGTGAGATTGTAGCCGTTTATCACAACTACTTCCCTGCTGGCCACTCCATCAACAGCGGCCAGCAACTTTGTATCTTGTTGGTAACCCTGTCCGGCTTTAAACTTGAGGTCTGCTTGCTACCGTTGTGGATCTTGTATTTATTGTTGGTAAACACTATCAGTCCATCGCCTTTGATGTCCCATGGCTCCCCAGTGAACCGATGAACTTTATGTCTGGTCTGCATCGTGATGCTGATGGTTCCCGGTGGTAGTGGTGCCAGTTCTTGGGCCATCTTTCGGGAACATGATTTCTGGGTCTTTTTTCTGGACCCCCAGCCCTCACCTTTTCTCGTCCGAGTTGTTTCTTTCGTCATCTGAGCTGCTCTCAGCCTGGTGTCCTGGGGGAGCTGGCTGCTTTTTTCTGTACTGCGGACCGTTGGGTGGAACCCGGATCGTTGGGTCCGCTGAGCGGACTAATCCTCGGCAGCTTCTTTCAACTGCTGCCCCAGGATTATACGGAGTGCTTTCTCGGCTTCCTCCGTGGATGTTCTTGGGGAACTTTCTTGGTCCTGCGATGGGTTTACAGTTAGATCTACGACGATGTCCATGTCCGACGGCACACGCAGTCCCTTGGGTGTTCCCGACCTGCTAGGGCACTGGGTAGGGGGCTCGTTCGTTTCTGAATCATCCTGGTCCATTCCCAGTCTTGGTGCTTGTTCTTTCTCTTTGCCCTTCTTGTAGGCAGCAAGCCGCTTCAGCACTTCAACACATTTGTGGTAGTGGTTGGTCCTTCTGGCCTCCTGGTTCACCAGGATCCCATCTATCCCAGTGGCCAGGGTCGCTGTCTTGACTATGCTGTCATACTTTTCAGAGCAGCAGAGGGGCTGCAGATGGTTTTTATTTTAGTGTCCGTCCAGTTCTCAAGCAGGTCAGCCAACCACTCCAGCCATACTTCGACCTGGCTCCTCTTGCTGACCTCTACTGGGCATGAAACAACACCCAAATGAACACCGCCGTAGAATCTGGAGCAATAGTAGATGCCTTTGTTTCTTATCATAGCATCCATTGATGCTTGTAGGTTCGCTTCTTTGTCAGTGAAGTAATGGTTGATTCACTTTCGTCCAGGAGTCGAATCCTTCCCCGAGCTGCAGCAACATCACTGGAGTCCTCTGCATTAGGGACGTGGAGGGAGCAGACTGTCCTCGCATTCCACTCCATCCGCGGCTGGAGCAACTCCACAAGGTAATGACCTTGTGGAGTTGCTTGCATCTGTTTGACAAATGAGTATGCCTCTTCTCTGGCATTCATATCCGTCTTTGTCCTCGAGTTGCCTGTCCCCAAAGCCTCTCGTAACGTTATTGAGTAGCGATGGGTCCAGGCTGCTTTGGCTATTGGATTCACTGTCTGGATCTGGTCAAGTATCCTCAGTAAAAGCTTTCCCTCAACTGTACGCCATACATTTGCGGCAAGGGTTGTGACTGATGGCCTAGTCACCACTAACTCTACTTCCTTAGAGTTATCACACTAAGTGAGCTATTCAGGATCGAACTCCTGTTTTTACACACTTAGAACATAGGGCCCTCTTACTTTCATTCGGAACCGCCCCACGTTGGGCGCCAAATTTGTCGTTACGCAATAGCCAGCCCCGCCCTAAACCTCACATCATCCAGGGACTAACTACTGACCAACTCTCCGTCTAACGGGTCTGGAAAACCTCTAAACCTTCGAGTATTACCCTGAAGCAAGTCTAGTAGAGATAATCTATTCAAGCTGGTGTCGAGGGAGACTCAACTAGATTTTAACTACCTACGATCCAAGAGCTACGACGTTTTTCAGTTAAGAAGCAGTCAGCTGAGTAGCCCTCACAACCGCATAGCTTCAATAACCTCTCCTGTTAACGGTAGCTCTCCCTCTATTAACAACAAGCACTTGTTACAGAGTAGTCTATTTTTAGTGCTCAGCATGAGCCCCAAGGTCATTATTTTACCAACACTAAAGGAATTTCTGAAGCCACCACATTCCTAGAAACATTTTTCATTAACTAGAAGAATCATTAAATGACAACTGACTCAATTAATTTCAATGTCCACAATCCTTATTAGAATTTTTGATGCATCTTTATTAAGCAAGCGTTTAGCAGGGGTAAATGACAGACAGTTTAATTATCAACGATTACAAAATAAAAGTAAAAATCAATTCGAATATAATCACCTTAATAATTTTCTAACTTCTTTCCCTAATATGTGTCACTAATTTACTGAAAGAGGCTTTGGGGGGCAGTTCAACTCATACCCAGATGGATAATGATCTCAGCAACGGAAGGTTCCAATGTCCTTGGTCAGGTCCTTGTCTTTGTATGGAAAAATCCTCTTTAGAATAGAAGCAAAGCAGAACTGGCTGTTATCCTCCGAACACTCAGATCTTTGTCACTCGGTGACCTTTGTCTTTCCTCCAAGTCCGTTGCTGCAACTTTGAGATCTTTGGGTTGAGGCAGAGTAGGCAGTTGAATCAGGAACCAGGGCTGAGGGTCGAGGGGTCTTGTCCCTTCTGGCGGTGCAGAGTCTCAACTTCCCCGTGGCTCCAGGGTGCGGTCCTCTGCTGGTCTTCTATCTGCGTCCTCTTGTTGACTCGTCTTCAGCACCACGGCTAAGAACGTCTCTTCTTGTTCTTCCTGGCCTTTCATACCCTTTCAACCCATGCGTTTCAACCCATAAGGCGTATGTGACTTCTCAAGTATTCACTTACTTCATGGAAAAACCCCATCATCCACATTTTGGCCAACGCCAAAATTATGAAAATTATTGAAAATAAAAAAGTCAGTTAATAATGCTTACTCATTTGAAAATTTATCTGTATTTATTCTTACTTGTGCCAGTTGTAGTCCTCCATATGAAGAAAGTACAATCAGAATGTTTCACAATTCATCTCTTAATATATGCTTTATTAAATGTTATAGAAAACTGTCTTTTTAGAAAAATTGAAAGTTTTCTTCAATGTGGCTTTTTGCCCCTGCAAATCAAATGTTTTATTTAGCTTAATTTTTTCAGTCTTATGCTCCTACAATAAATGATTAATTCATTTCACACATTTTTAATATGAGTGTCAATAACTTTTCACACACCACATCAGCTAGTTATAGCCTTAGGTCAGATGATTTGATGCATTTTCCCTCAGCAGGAATCCTGTGCTTTTTGTTTCTTGGAAGCATGTTTCTGTCTGTCCTGAGAAAATCTGCCTGATGGCACTCAGCAGGACTCTGAGTGCCATCAGGCAAGTAGTGTTGGGAAGAGTTGACTGCACACCATGGCGGCTGCACTGTGACACAGAACAAGAAGTTCTGTGCCACCGCTGTAGCCTTCAATTGCTCTGAAAAAGTGCATGCCTGAGATGTTGGAGAAATTGTTAGCCTCAACCAAAAAGGAAACCAGGCTCTCCACGTCTGACACTGGCAGGTTTTCTAAGCGTGTGTGCAACACAAGCCCAAGATCAACAGCAGAGAAGGGGAAACCACCTGGGTGTTGGCAGACTGTTGGGCCTGTCGCCAAGGGAGTAAATCCCATCTCATTATTGGGGTGGAAACAAGGAAATTTCTTAAGCATAATTTTGGGGGGGTCAAAAAAGTTACAGTGAAATGTAGCGTGGTTTAAAAAGTTCTTAATGTGATCAAGCTGCAGGACCAAAAATGACTAGTCAGTGGTAATGTACAACAAATGTGTGTTTTTCTCAGTAAACAAACGGTTGAGACCCATAGAAGTCAAAATAAAATTCAAATGTTGCTTAGATATGAGCTTGGTTCAGTGTCACCGATCTAATCTCTGCTACACCTTTACAACAATTTAAGACTCTAAATAAAAAGTTTTAATGAGTGACTCCACTTAATAAAATTCTTCATAAATATTGATTTATTATAGTGGCTTTCAATACAAGTTATGTGTTATTTAAATTTTCCCATGTTCTAGATGGCAAGTACCAGGGTTTTTATGAAAAAATGTTCATTTTTTATTGTGTGATTTTAAAGGCTCTAAGTCAGGCATGTCCAAAGTCCGGCCCGGGGGCCAATCATGGCCCGCGGTCAGATTTCATACGGCCCGTAGCTTCGGTCTTATAATGTATTATTTATGGCCCGCCTGCACTGTCAAACAGAATAAATAAATCATAAAACTTGAAACTGTAATTCCTCCTTTCACCAAATGGTGGCAGCACCACTTTAATACTATCAGTCTGCCTTCGTGCAGCGAACCCCTCTCCACTCATTTCTGCCATGGCCACTGCAAAGAAAACAAGTTAACAGTGAGGGCCGCCGCTTTCAAGAGAGATGGGAATTACAATACTTCTTCACTGAAAATCAAGGCAATTGTGCTTGTCTAATTTGTGAGACGGTTGCCTTGTTCAACGTAAAGAGACACTAGCAGACTAAACATGCTAACGCATACAACAAGCTAACAGGGAGTGACCGTGCTGAAAAAGTGAAGCAGCTCCAAGCTGCACTGGCATCACAACAGCGATTCTTCACGCAGACCTGAGTCAAAAGAAAATACCACCAAAGCAAGCTACGAAGTGGCCATGTTAATAGCTAAACATGGCAAACCTTTTACTGAAGATACTTTTATCAAAGACTGTGTTATGAAAATGGTGGAGAACATTTGCCCTGAGAAGAAGCAAGAATTTGCGAATGTTTGCCTGGCACGTAACAGTGTGGCACGGAGAGTTGAGGACATGAAATTGAGTATTTTGAACGATAACCGTCTGTCACTATCAACAGTGAAAAGCCAAAAGAACATTTATGCACTTGGATTTATGGCCCTTATTTTTATTAAACTCTTGAGTAAGATTTGGTTATTACTGTTGATGTTATGAACCTGTAGATGTGACACAAACTATTACTTTCTGAAAGATATTCTAAATGACAAGAGCAAAATTAACTTGTTTTAAGATTTAATAATAACAGACAACTTTGCATTACTTATAACTCCTGTTTAAGATGTTCTTGAGGCAAAGATATTTTTAAACTCATGTAAATTTAAGGTATTTCATACAGTTTGTTCAATGTTATCTGACTCTCCAGATATGAAAGAAAAGCAGAATTTGTGTTTTTAGAGTTGTTCTCATCTGCCTGAGTGGCTTATATTTGGTTTTTTTGTCATTTGAAAGATAAAGATAATTGTGACAATGAAAATTGTTTTATAACAGAGTGTATTTGCATGAAACTTTTGTAGTTAAAAAATGTCCGAACAAACTATTGGCCCCCGGGCATCTTCACTTGATCAAATCTGGCCCTCTTTGCAAAAAGTTTGGACACCCCTGCTCTAAGTTGAATGTAGTAAGAAATAAAGGCATACTTTATTTTTTTAACTGTCAGCTGCTCTGCAATATCACCCCTCTGCTCTCGGCTTCCACCGAGCTGACGGCTAGTAGTAACGCTCAGCCGTTCCTGCCTGTTTCAAACTCTTAACGTAAGAGTTAAAGGGCTAAATATAATTGAGATATTTTCTACCTTTAAAAAAAAAGAGCTAAGTCTATCAAAGCAATGTAGCCAGTTTAGTTTTAAGGAATAACAATGCAGTTTATCATGATTCAGCCAGTAATGACATTAACAAACTAAATTAAAAACATAGCTAATATGGTGTGATCTGGAAAAAGCTTTGATGCAGGAACTTTACAAATAAGCCCCTGTATGCCATATGGTTTGCATTCATCCCCTAATTTATTTCCTATAAATGTCTGTTGAATGTTATGCAGAGCCAACACGTGTTTTAACCAGACTTGGAGAAACAGAAGGCTAGGGACAGCAGTTTGTGGCAAAGCATAACTTTTATAATGTATCTGTTTTTGGGAGATGGGGGTTTTCTTCCCCTCTTCTTCCAGTGTGATAGAGGGGCGGGTGTTTTTATGCCCAGAGCCGCTCCACAGCAAGCAAATAAAACAAGTTCCAAACACTCTTCGTCCCTGCAGCACTGAACTCTTCTTACAGATGCCAGGGCCCCGAATCAAACCATCTTCCACTGAGAAAGCAATTAAAAAGCAATGATTGTAAGCTTCATGGTGACTCAACTGACAGATTTTTGTCCCCCATTAAGTTGGATATTCAATTACCACCGAAGGGGAAGTCTACCGACAGCGGTGGATGACATGTGGAAGTGAAGACATCTAAAAAAGGCAGCCGACTTTTCCTATAACCGCTTCCAGCAGGCTGGAGATCTAAACCTGCTTTCCACGATCCGAAATTGACCAGCAGCTGCTGTTGTAGGCGTCTGCTTCACAAAACATGTTTTGTTCTTTTATTAGTTGTCTGCATGAAAAAAACAAACAAAAACATCTCACCAAGGATGTCAAAAGTTTACTTTTAAGCAACAACAAATTTACCTATGTAAATTTACCTATTTACATAGGTAAATTTTTCACTTGCTGCAAATGTTTAACATCTGCAGCTGTATGGAGACAGACAGGAAGTGAGTGGGGTGTTTCGTGAACTCCTCCAAGTGAGTTTCGTTTTCTGCTCGCTGATATTCTGTGAGCCGCAGTAGAAGTAATAACCAGGGTGTGAAAATATCACACCTTGACCTTTGTAACATTTTATTACCTCCAAACCACAAACAACGTAGGCCAACACAAAGTAGCATTAGATGAGTTTCACAAAGAAAATAATTTCTTTTAACACTTTTGTTTATGGGGATAATCAAAGAAACATCAAACAATTTAGATTTTCACTTTTATAGAATGTGAAATGACAAAGATTCTTTGTCTATTTATTTTTTAAAGTTTTTATATTAGTCAGAAGAAGTCTGCACCCTTATATGTGTATAATACACGTTTCCAACACATCTTACTACTGTTGATGCAAAGATGATAAAATGTTCTTTCTCTATTATGCTGTGTTAGTTTATAAGAAGTTCTGCTGCACCTCAGTCAGAAGATTTTAACAAATGTTTTCGGGATAATCAAGATGTTTTTCTGGTAAGTGAGACAGGTGCTCAATAGTGGTTTTTGTCTCAAAACCGTTATTAATGCAATTTTTGCTGAATTAGTCTTGTTGAATCATGAACTCTGACTTTAAATGACTTTGCAATCTTTTCCAGATTGGTTGATTATGATTCCAAAAATTTAGAAGTTCCTTCAATTTTTGGAACTTCCTTAGAACATCTTTTTAACCTACTTCATTTAGAGGTCTAAAAGTCCATCCATCCATCCATCCATTTTCTGTTCACCCTTTGTCCCTAATGGGGTCGGGAGGGTTGCTGGTGCCCATCTCCAGCTACGTTCCAGGCGGGAGGCGGGGTACACCCTGGACAGGTCGCCAGTCTGTCGCAGGGCAACACAAAGACATACAGGACAAACAACCATTCACACACACACACACCCCTAGGGAGAATTTAGATAGACCAATTAACCTAACAGTCATGTTTTTGGACTGTGGGAGGAAGCCGGAGTACCCGGAGAGAACCCACGCATGCACAGGGAGAACATGCAAACTCCATGCAGAAAGACCCCGGCCGGGAATCGAACCCAGGACCTTCTTGCTGCAAGGCAACAGTGCTACCAACTGCGCCACTGTGCAGCCCCAGGTCTAAAAGTAATCAGTTAAATATAAAAATACTTTATGGACCCTAGAGAGAAATTAAGTCAGGCCTGGTTGAGAGCAACACTGTTCTCTTGACTGCTCTCTAGCCATATTTTGGATAAGTTGGCTACTGAATTTAGCCAAAATATTTGGTGGATTACAGATTATAAATAATATAACAAAAGAGCAATAACTTATTCAAGGGTCAGGGTAGTGTTGGATAGCCTCCTTTAATAAATGTAATGTATTTTTATTCATTTAGGTGGTCTTTGCTTAACATAAATATTGTTTGATGATCTGAAAAATTCCAAGTTAAAAAAAGCAAAACAAAAAAATCTTTAAGGGTGTTCTTTTCATAGCACTGTAAGAGTTGGAATATAATATAAAATCCCAATAAAAAACCTTAAAACATATTTTCCTAACTTTCTAACTGGAGCAAAATGGGTAAACCTGCTATGGGCTTGAATACTTACAGTACATGGCCATTAGTTTTGACTTTTCTCTTAAGAAGGCGATTAGTGCCAACAGTGCTTGTGCTGGACAAATTTGCTTTGAAAAATGTCATGTGGCATTCTGTTAAGTCGCCAAAACCAAAATCCGATATTTTAATCAGATCAGTCTTCTGGCGTTTTTAGTACAGTACAGTGTAGTACACAGCCCAGCAGTCTATAAAAGGTTCCACTTAATATTTTGTAGCACTTAGATATGCACTACAGCGAATATTCATGTCTATCCCAGTGGTCCCATCGAATGTAGTTTAGTGGAGTCCTGTATTTACTTTCAGCCGGCTGAGGGGAGAAGAGGCTATAATCACAGAATAAAATGTAAATGTGAGGGATCTAAGTGAAGTATTGAAGCCGACCAGAGCACAGAGTGGAGATATAAATTACAATCTGTCTGATAAATTTTTCTCATCTGACATTATGTAAATGGACGTGAAGTGACTGGTAGAATTGGAAAGAGAAATCAGTGCATGAGTCGATAAGTGAGAGTGGCTGAAAGAGTGGTTCAGATACACTGAATTTAGGGGTTGATAATTTGATCATGCAAAATATATTCATTACATAAGTGTCTGTGTTTACTAATAGAAGACAGTGTGTTATATAAAGTTAATATTTACTGAAAGTGAATAAGAGCTGGAAGTGAATTTTTGATTCATGGGATGCTTTTTGTTCTTGCTTTCAGGATAAATTAAAAGTGTATTCTATGCGATTGGCTTCTGGTTTGGTCAATATTGGAAGTAGAACATTTCAGTGGCTTAAATAATATTACAATATAACATGTAAGTGTGCCCGTGGTTCTCCACACTAGATCTTGCCAGTGGATATTGACAGGTGGAAATGGATTGCAGAGATTGTAAAGAAACTGCTTTTACAACCCCATTAGGCGTATACAAGTTTGATCGGATGCCGTTCGGGCTTTGTAATGTCCCTCCCACATTCCAGCGCTTAATGCAGCAGCACTTAAGTAGCCACCTTTCTGAATCTGTGTTGGTCTACTTGGATGATATAATAACGGACTCACCTGATTTCTCTACCCATCTGCAGCATCTGGAGAGTGTCTTGCAGAAGCTGTGGCAACACATGTTGAAACTGAGGCTGGATAAATGCAAACTGTTCCAACAAGTGAAGTTCCTCAGACATCATGTTGACCGGGAGGGGGTGAAACCAAATCCAGAGAAAATCCAGGCAGTCTAGGACTGGCCTGTTCCATCTACCACCCATCAGGTCAGAGCCTTCCAAGTGCTGACTGGCTACTATAGACGATTTGTCCCTGGATTTTCTAAATTAGCTTAGCCTTTAAATAACCTTTTAAATGGAAGTTCCAACCATCCACCAAACATGCAGGTCCATGGTCCACAGAATGTCAGGAAGCATTTGAACATCTGAAACATGCTCTCATTGAACCCCCTGTTTTGGCCTTTGCAGATTTTTCAAAACGATTTGTGCTCTACACTGATGTCAGTAAGTTTGGGTGCTGTGCTGGTCCAGGTACAAGATTGCCAAGAACATGTAATTTCATATGCCAGCAGGAGTTTACATCCAATCGAGCAGAATGACAAGAACTACAGTTCCTTCAAATTGGAACTTTTAGCCCTTAGATGTAAAGCCGTGGAGGAGACTTCAACTTCATGAGAAGATGCTGTGCAGAGAGGTAATAGACTCAAAGACACATGAAATCCACTTTCAAATCCTATGTCCTACAGAAAGAAGCAAGGAGGTGTGGCAGAGGTACCACAAGGTGGCTGCTCTAGCCGGGGTGGAGAGCACTCTGTCCAGGATATGCTGTTTCTTTTATTGGCTCAGTATGAAAGTTGAGGTGCGTGGATTCCAGCTAGGTTGCGCTGTCTGTAGCCTGCGAAATATAGATGGGCCCAGACCTCCTTTGCATCCCATTAAAGTGTCATATCCCCTCGAGGTTGTAGCTTTGAACTTTCTTATGTTTGGGAGGCCCACAGACAGGTATCAGAACAGGTTATGACAGACCTTTTCACAACTGCACAAACTGCAGTGCATGCCATATGGGCTCATGTTATCCAGACATTTGACTGTCCTGGTAGGCTACACTCAGATAGAAGAGCTAGTTTTGAGTCAGCTTTGATGTACCAATTATGCAGGGGCTATAGTATTACAAAAAGTAAAACTACACCATATCATCCTGCTGGAAACCATGGGGTCGAGCGGTTGAGCCAGACCCTGTTGCATATGCTTTGTGCTCTTGAGGACGAGAAACCACAGAGGTGGCCAGAATTTGTTCCAGAGCTGTTACAGGCATACAATAACACTGTCCATAGTGCTACAGGGGATGCACCGTCATACTTAATGTTTAGGAGGCATTTGAGACAGCCAGTGAACCTGAGTGTTGACCAGGAATCCTTCTGCTATGGTGGGTTAGGGACCACCGTCAAAAGTTATCGTTTGCCTATGAAACAGCCAAGAAAAACATGAGTGCAGCAGCTAGCCAAAACAAAAGGGTTTATGACAAAAAGCCCAAGCCCTGCCTTTAGTGCCTGGGGACAGGGTGTGGATAACGGACAGGAACAGGAAGGGGCAAGGAAAGCTCCATCAAGATTGGAGTTCAAACCACATGTTGTATTAGAATGTGTTGGTGATACAGGTGTGGTGTATAAGATGTATCCACAAAAGAGGGTCCCCTATTGGAATGCATTAAAGTTGTGTATTACCCAGAGGTCAGGCTAGACTTTTTTGTTCTCTGTCATTTTGACCGACAGCATTAAAAAAAATCGGTCATATACTATTTTTACCCATCCAATTCTAATCATATTAACATTAGGCTTAGTTAATAGTCACCTTGTTGAACCGTGAATGCAGATCCATCATCACACATAAAGCACATGAACACATCTAACTTTTTCTCCACAGTGACAAAAATCACTGACTGTGGCCCCAATAACATATAATAAATTAAATTAAATGACTCCACTTAAATTACACCGCTGGTGAAGTGCTGGTAAATACCTCATAAATTCCTCCTGGTTCGCATCTACAGAAAAATCTGTGCTAGTTCATCAGTCAGTTGGATCTGTCTGATCCAAACCGATCAATTGAACTCTGAGCTTTTTACCCTGTATGGTCCAGAAATTCGCTTTTACGATTATCTTTTTGCGTGGTTTCGCTTCCCTGAAATGGACAGGTGTTACGTCTGCCGCGCTCCTCCCGAGCCCCGCTCTCCTTTTGTGCTAGGGAAGGTAATGTCTTCCAGCTCCATTGTTAAAACCGCAGGGTGAGTTAAGCTTAATTCTTTGCTGCACATTAGCTGTGCAGCGGACTATGCATGTTACGGTCTAATTAACTTCTGCACCTTTATTTATATTCTCAAGATAAACTGCAGATTCCTCTGTTAAGTCTATAAATGGATTAACACAACATTTCATTGTCTTTAGTTTTCTCTGTTCTGTATGTACTGGAGACTGGAATTAAACGAGCCATTTCTACCAAAGGATTGGAATGCGCCTCTGAACCAGACGCACTCCACAGCGTCCAGTCCATAACTCTTCAACACGCTGTCAGCTCCCGGTCAGACAAAGGCATTTAGTTCAGTGTCCATGACATGATATTCAGAAAGGATTTTTTTATTGATTGATTTTAGTTGCCTCTACGATGAACTCTTTGCTTAAAGTCTATAATACCTGCCCATGTGCAACAGTCAAGAGTGTTAATTATAACCTGTTAAAATGACCGACGGGCTTCAAATGTTCCCGGTCAAATACAGAAAATATTCGGTATTTTCCGTATTTACCCCTGCAACAGACAACCACTCACCTACAGCCGAGGTTAACTATGAGGGGCAGATGACAGTTGAACCGCCATTTTATTGTTTCATGCATAGTGTTCCACCTCTGCCTGAAGGTCTACCAGAGCTGCAAGGCTCAACAAAGTCAAATCTTGGCCAGTCCCCTGTACGGCATAGACCAGGTGTCGGCAACTGAACATGTTGAAAAAGCCATTTTGGACCAAAAAAATAACAAAAACAAATCTGTCTGGAGCCGCAAGAAATTAAAAGCCTTATATAAGGTTTATAATGAAGGCAAAACAGACTTTAAGTGTTTATATTAGCTATTTTAGCTTATTATCAAAACGATAACGTCCATAATTAGTATTCATGATTAAATGTTTATTTTCCCTGCAGTGCGTCCTGGACGGAATGATGCACCATGCAGGGCCGTGCAGAGACCTTTGGAGGGGCAGGGGCTCAAATTTAAAAAGGGGGCACATTGAACAAAAACTCCATACAACAACATAGCAACAACCCATATTAATCAAGAATGTAATTGGATCCTATTATATCAATGCCATCATGCGGGGAAATGCAAAGCAAATATAGTGTACATTTTCCCCAATAGGTATAAAGTTGCTGTTTCTGCTGTTGACAGTCCTGGAGGTCTGAGATGATCTGAGACTGTAGCTGTTAAACAGAGGAGAGAAGGTCTCTGGTTATAAAGTTACGAAATAAGCTAATTTGCTGCCATTTTACTAATTAAGCCCTAATAATATCTATTTAACCTGTAGAACAACATGACTGCAGACTGATTTATAGATCCAAAAAGCTCAAAGGGACACTCTATATAATAGTTTGATGTTAGCACCTCTGAGACCTAGAATTATAAGACTAGAACATCAAGGCAAAGAAAACTCAGTAGCTGCTGGTAGGGGCCATTCAGGGGCCTCCAGACATTCAGGGGCCCCTAGAAATGGTTTAATTGTAACACAGACCATAGATCTAAACCTGTGGCATCATTTATAGAGAATGTCAATGTTATTACATTTTATTTAATGCAGTCAGCTGAGAAAAAATGTTACATTTAGGATTTAATTAGGACGTTTACTTTGTCAAAGTTTAAAGAATCACCTTGATAGTTTGATTGTTGTGTTACCATGGCTACATTATGGTGTAATCTTTGTGTTTGAATTGGGTTTGTTCACAAATGCATCACAGCAAATAACCAATAATCAGTGATTGATTTTAAACTCAGCCAATAAACCTGGTCTTGTCATGTTTTGGTTTACTTGATTAACCCACATGCGCAGAACACACTAGAGAGACCAAGGTAAGATCAGTGGTTTATTATAAACACGGTGTAAAATGTGAAAGACGTCCAGGATGGGACACTCGGGAGGGCGGAACCGGACCAATGGTCTTCCTGAAGAGGAACACAGAAGTGAGAACAGAATGCCGGGAGGGAAACGGAAGTGCAGCGGTTCGAGGCCTTACTTGCTGGTGGATAAAGCGGAGCTGAGAGGGATAGGCAGCACGGTGGATCAGGGGTTGGAGCAGAGAGGACGGGCGACGGTGGCGTTGGAGGGCGGACAGGTGAGACAGGCTCTTCGGGAAACAAGGAGGATCAGGTTGTGTGGTCTCGATGATTCCTCCGGCCACAGGGAATCCGGACGGACAGGATGCCGGCAGCTCCGCGGCAACGAAAACCTGAGGCGAGGCCACAAGAGCAGAATATTAGACTAGAGCAGGTGGTCTGAGGTCAGCAATAAAACTGGATCTACCATTTACGAGCTAACACTCTGGCACAAGAGTGTTGACGATGTCCTCCTGAAATACTCCTCCCAACAAGGTAAGTGGCAGCAGGTGTGCCGGCAGGATCCGCCGACCACGCCCACCACGAAGTTCCTGAACGCCCCCTGGTGGAGAAGGCCGCAGGAACCTCCTCCAGTCCTCCGGAGATCCACAACAGGTCTCCCTCTCACATACTTCACCTTATCTATATTTAAACATATTAGCGATGCTAAAGTTCTTAGTAGGACGGGTTCTGGGGGTAGTGGGGTTCTGTCTAAGGCCCCATATTACCTTGGGCAGGCCCTGCATGAACAGCCGCTGCGATGAGCATCTCAGGAATCTACCTGAAATCTACCTGGAATCTACCTTTAATCACCCGGTGGCCCCTGTCAGTCCCCCGATGCTTTGGAGACATTTTGATTCATTTCATTGTGGCATGTTTGGCTTTTTGCTGTGGTTCTAATTATTGCTACAATATTTTCTCTGATGTTTATTTTGTGAACTCTAAATGCTCTGGGCCGAATCTTTGTTTAACACTGGAGGTTCTGCAATAGCTTCTATTTACAGCCGAGAACCTCCAGCCCAGATCCCCTCAGCAGAGGCTTTAACCCGCCTGGTAGAAACGTTAAGGAGAAGCAGAGCGAACAGAGAGCAGGTGGTACCAGGTGGTACTGGGGCTTTAAGCTGTGTTGCGACTCGCGGTGACAGTCGCAGTACCGTGTCTTATATCAGGATGTCTGATGTAAAGACAGATATTCTTTATATCTGTCAGTGGGACCGACTCAGACTGCCTGTAGCGAACCGGGCATTTAGCAGGAGGATGAAGTTAAAGTCAGAAGTTTTCTCTGGAGCCGAAACATTTCAGGTGAGAGGCGGGTTTTGTCCCACTATTGCAAGAACGATTATGAAAATATAAATAGAAACAGTTTTTCTAACGTCAACATCAGACCTACGTCTTTATTCACAAACCAGTGTATGAAAAATATTCTTGTCCATAATTTGATAGTTAGAGGACACAGATCCGCCCCTTCCTCCTCACCATGGTCCCGGAGTCTGAACAACTGTCATGTTCTGTGTTTTCTGTGTATTTATTTAGAGTTTTCTGTGTCCCCGAGTCTTCGTGTTGTCCTGTCTTCCCCTTGATTGTTTCCCAGGTGTGTCTCGTTTCTGTGATTACCCTCCCGTATATTTAATGTCACCTGTGTCTCAGCGTCTCTGTCGGGTCCTCGTCTATTGTGCGTTCTGTCCTCCGTGTTGTCCAGTCGTTTTCACGGTTGCTATCGGTGTCGAGCCCTGGCTTCCGCTCGGCTGTTATTAAAATCATTTATTCATCTTACCTGGGTCTAAAGCGTCTGCCTCACCACCTCTCACCACCAATTCCTGACAGAAGGACCCGACCAGACCGAACGGTGAGGCACGCTACCTTGTCGTTATGGACCCAGGAATTCTGTGGAGTACGATCGAGGACTATGTGGCAATTGTGGCAAGCCCGTATTCGGCTCATCGGCGACTGAATATAGCCACGCGCATGGTCATTTTGCTGGACTACTGGATCCCGTGACTTCCGCACCTGGGGCTGGCGGAGTTGCAGGAGGAGGCAGAGTGGGAGCGCCTGACGGCGGTTGCCGTTCTGAAAGGCAACACTCTGCCTCCCAAGCCGCACGGTCTCTCCGCCAGTCCAGCTCCATCATCTCCGGGACCAGCAACTCCAGCCGGCGTTCCAGCCGGCGCACCCGAGCCCGTTCCAGCCAGCGCATCCGAGCCCACAGCCGCTGCTTCTCCGCCCCTCGCAGCCACTGTGGTCTCCGCGCCACCGGAGCTTCCAACGCCCGAGCCCGCAGCACCTCTGGAGCTTCCGCGGCCAGAGCCCCTAGCAGCCCGCGCTCCAGAGACTGCTCCAGCCACTGTGGTGCCTGCGCATCCTGCCCCAGTAAGAGGGTCTCCTGCCCCATTTAGTGGGTTCTCTGCCCCAGTTAGTGGGTTCTCTGCTCCATCAGACTTTCCCAGTGTTCCTCCAGAGCCCCCCAGTGTTCCTCCAGAGCCCCCCAGTGTTCCTCCAGAGCCTCCCAGTGTTCCTCCCGAGACCCCGCCTCTCAGTGCTCCTCCCGAGACCCCGCCCCTCAGTGTTCCTGAGTCTCCGCCCCTCAGTGTTCCTGAGTCTCCGCCCGTTAGTGTTCCTGAGTCTCAGCCTCTTAGTGCTCCTCCTGAGACCCTGCCTCTTAGTGCTCCTTGTCGTCGCCGCCTCTGTGCGGCCCCCGGGACTCCTTGTCGTCGTCGCCGCCTCTGGGCGGCCCCCGGGACTCCTCGTTGTCACCTCCTGCGCCGCGGATGGCCGCCGGACCACCTCCGTGGTTCCCGCTTCCTGCGCCGCGGACGGCCGCCGGACCACCTCCGTGGTTCCCGCCTCCAGCGCCGCGGACGGCCGCCGGACCACCTCCGTGGTTCCCGCCTCCTTTACCTCTGCCCACCCTGTGGGTAGTTTTTTGTTTGTTTTTGGACTCTTGGCCCTTCCTGTGCCTCCGCCCACTCCGTTGGGTTGTTTTTTGTTGTTTTGAACTCTTAGTGTTCCCTGTGTTTCCGCCCACAATGGTGGGTTGTTTTTTGTTGTTTCTGGACTCTGGCCCCCCGTCCAGCGCCCCTCCGCCCACCCTTGTTGTGTGTTTTGGGCGTCTCGTAGCCGCCCTTGAGTGGGGGGGTACTGTCATGTTCTGTGTTTTCTGTGTATTTATTTAGAGTTTTCTGTGTCCCCGAGTCTTCGTGTTGTCCTGTCTTCCCCTTGATTGATTCCCAGGTGTGTCTCGTTTCTGTGATTACCCTCCCGTATATTTAATGTCACCTGTGTCGGGTCCTCGTCTAATGTGCGTGCTGTCAGTCGTGTTGTCCATTCGCGTTAACGGTTGCTACCGGCGTCGAGCCCTGGCTTCTGCTCGGCCGTGCTGCCCGTTGATTGGACAGTGTTTGCTTTATTAAAATCATTTATTCATCTTACCTGGGTCTACAGCGTCTGCCTCACCACCTCTCACCCTACACCGCACCGCTTCGTGACAACAACATGGAGGCTCTAAGAGTCATTATTTGACTGAGGGCAGCCAGACTAGTTTATTTTTACTAAATTATTATATTTAGCTAAATATTATTGCTGAGCAGCACAAACAGGCCTTCTGACATACAGATAAACCCCCCCCCAAAAAAACTCAAAAAGGGCATTAGGGGCATCAAGGATAAAAGGGGCAGGGGCTCAAGCCCCCTTCGCCCCTGCCTCTGCACAGGCCTGGCACCACGTGACTACTCTTCTGTACAATGGTGCTTTAAGTTTACCTTCTGTTACAATATTATTGTGTTTTGTTGCATTGATAAAATTAAAGAAATGCAATAAAGAAATCTGATTTTTGGTGTCATTTTTATTCTGAGGATCAACAGGGAAAGGATCTTTTTTTTTTCCTTTTGGAACTTTGCTCCCAAATGCAATTTGCTCCCAAATGCAGTTTGCATAGTGATCACTCTTTGTAAATAATCACCGTTAAATGTGTGATCGAAAAAACAATTACAAAACGGAACGTGCATAACATGCCCCTTATCTGGGTAACAAATGGAGTACAATAAAACGCAACCTGCAGTTATAAAAATGAAGCAGTTGCTTTTTGAAAAGGTAAAATATATAAAATGAAATTAATACAGTTTAAGTTTGATTTCCGTGCAAATGCCAAGCAAGTCAGTGCATTGGTAAAACATAGCAGCATCCTCTTCTCTTTTGACAGGCAACCATCCTCGGACTTGAGCAACAAAACACAATAAGCTTAGTGTTAAGCTAAGTGTCATTCTAAATACAGTACAGACCAAAAGTTTGGACACACCTTCTAATTCAATGGGTTTTCTTTATTTTCATGACTATTTTACAGGCAAGAAATCCCACTTATTAACCTGACAGGGCACACCTATGAAGTGAAAACCATTTCAGGTGACTACCTCTTGAAGCTCATCAAGAAAATGCAGTGTGTGCAAAGCAGTAATCACAGGAAAAGGTTGCTACTTTGAAGAAACTAGAATATAAGGGGTATTTTCAGTTGTTTTACACTTTTTTGTTTAGTGCATATTTCCACATGTGTTATTCATAGTTTTGATGCCTTCAGTGTGAATCTACAATGTCAATAGTCATGAAAATAAAGGAAACTCATTGAATTAAAAGGTGTGTCCAAACTTTTGGTCTGTACTGTATATACTGATAAAAATCACTAATCAATTTATAAAAACAACCACTACGTTACTAAATATATCTGCCTATGGCAGAGATTGTGTTCTTACATGTTTTATGTGATTCTAACTGCAGTAATTCCAGCTTTTCAAGAGTCCTTTAGCTGAAGATGGAGAACTATTGTACCTGGGACTGAGGACGTTTTGGGACTATTTTACTGTACAGTTTTTAACAAAAGAGAACATTACTTTTCATTCCTTTGGTGCTCCCGGTGGGAATAAAATTGTTTTTATTTATACCCTTACTGGTCTCTGTCTCCCTGGATTCTGACTCATTGGCTCCCCCTTGTTGTCATTGAACTTGTTGGCGTGACAGTAGGTCATATTAGCCTGGTGCCTAGAATGAAAACACATGAAAATCTATGTGATTAATCAAAATTAACATGTTGTTGTTTACATCTGGAAATTTTGCATATGCGCACAATGCTGGAGAGCTAAAAGAATATTCCTTATCTATGCCATCAAGAGCTGAGCTACCATGGTAGAACAATTTTGTCACCAAAATGGGTATTATTGCAGGTGTATGTATTATTAATTTAGTACAGTGCAACACAACGAAGGGAAAAATAACAGAAAAATTAAAGAAGAATTCAAAACCACCCTTATTCTTTTTTTCTGGCTCTCGCTGCACACAGACTCGTTGCCAACGTAAATGCCACTATGTATCTGGTTTCAAACACAAACACTCAAACATTTCCGACACAAAGCACACAACATTCAGCCCCGTTACAGTATTATGTTTTTTGGTTTGATGTTTATTTTGTGATTATTAAAAAGTGACTGCAGTGGTAAATTAGCTGCTATTAGGTAATTTAATACTGCGGTGGTTTATTATCTAAATACCTGCTCTAGTGATGGTCAAAGTTGGTGTGAGGGTCGCATTTTTTTATACTGTAACTGAAATTCCACAGCAGTGTTTGTCAACATAAACATAGACACCCCATGGACCGCTCTTTCCTATTGTCGCCTACGTGACATCTTGGAGTGGTCAACCACTCCACTCGGTGCTATATGTTTGGTAGGCGCAGTAAAGTATCCATGCATTTAATTTATTGTATCCCGCTAAATACCAAACAGATTTTCATGCCTTTTTGCTGGAAACGTTTATGAAACAGCTATTACAGCTACATGTACAAGGACATTTTTAAAAGTATTTTTAAATTGGACTGATACATGGTTCGGAATATTTTATTATTCTTAGTGGTGAACACAGAATAGAATAGGAATAGAAGATTCTGATTTGATGTATGATGAGCATTTTACAAAGCACACAGCCACTCATACATTATATATATATATATATATATATATATATTTATATTTAGTAATGCACATATTTATATACAAATACAACACATAATACAATACAATACAATAGTATAGAATAGAATAGAAGTACTTTATTCATCCCAGCAGGGAAATTACTTCGCAGTTACAGCATAGAGAAAAGACACAATAACAACTACCACTGAGTAGTAGTTGTAGATAAAATAAAAAATAAAAATAAAAAATAAAATATAAAATGCTGTTAATATAAGAAACAACTTAAGAGCAGTCCTTGCAAGGATTCAAAAAATGCAGATATGTATATGTAAATATATGTACAGCAAGTGTGCCACAGTGCAGTTGTGCAAAATTGGACTGATTAGTGCAGACAATGATTTAGCTTTTATTGTACAGTGAGATGGCATGTGGCAGGAAGAATTTCCTGTATCTGTCCCTACGACAGCGGAGCTGGAGCAGTCTATGTGAGAAGGTGCTCCGCTGTCTGTCCACTATGTGGTGGAGAGGGTGCTGTTTATTGTCCATAATAGACAGAACCTTCTTCAGTGTCCTCCTCTCCACCACAGTTTCCAGGGACTCCAGCCTTAGTCCCAGTACAGGCCAGCTTTCCTGATGATTTTGTCCAGTCTATTAGAGTCGCTGGCTCTGATGCTGCTTCCCCAACACACAGCAGCAAAGAAGATGGCATCGGCAACAACACTGTGATAAAAGGTCTCCAACATCTTGCTGCACACATTGAAGGATCTCAGCTTCCTTAAAAAATAGAGTCTGCTCATCCCCTTCTTGCACACAGCGTCAGTGTTAGATGCCCAGTCCAGTCTGTTGCCGATTACAACTCCCAGGTATTTGTAATCCTCCACCTCCTCCACCACTTCCCCTTTGATCTTCAGTGGCCGTGAAGATGTCTTCTTCCTTCTGAAGTCAATCACCATCTCTCTGGTCTTACTAATGTTGAGCCTCAGGTGATTCTGCTGAGACCACTCCACAAAGCCGTCCACCAGTGTCCTGTACTCCCCCTCCCCTCCATCCCCTATACACCAGACAACCGCTGAGTCATCAGAAAACTTCTGTAGGTGACATGACTCAGAGTTGTACTGGAAATCAGTGGTGTACAGGGTGAAGAGAAAGGGAGAAAGCACAGTTCCCTGTGGAGCTCCTACGTCACTGACCACCACATCAGACAGGACACTGCCCAGACGGACAAACTGTGGCCTGCCTGTCAAGTAGTCAGTAACCCAGGAGATCACTGAGTCGTTGACACCCATCCTCCGCAGCTTCTCACCCAGTAGCAGAGACTGGATGGTGTTGAAGGCACTGGAGAAATCAAAGAATGTGATTCTCACAGTGTCTCCTCCACCATCCAGGTGCGAAAGTGCTCGTTGCAGCAGGAAGATGATGGCATCGTCAACTCCTAAGTGGGGCTGGTAGGCAAATTGCAGGGGGTCTAGAAACGTCCTCACCCGAGGCCTCAGCTGGGCCAGGACCAGTCTCTCCATGACCTTCATCACATGAGATGTGAGAGCAACTGGTCTGTAGTCCTCTGGGTCGGATGGCCTTGGCTTCTTGGGAACAGGAACCACATGTGATGTCTTCCACCGCAGCGGGACTCTCTCCAGCCTCTAGCTCAGGTTGTACATGTGTGCCAGTACGGTGCACAGCTGGCCGGAGCAGGTCTTCAGGATCCGTGGTGTAATGCCATCAGGTCCTGCAGCCTTCCCCTGGTGTAATCACTCCAACTGTCTCTTAACCTGGCCTGTAGTCACCGTTAGCTGGGGGTAGGTGTTGTTGTCTGCAGTGGAGATGGGGGAGGAAGGTGGGGGGGGGGGGATGGGGGGATGAAGGAGAGGTGGTGTGCAGGAGAATGCGGTAGGTGGGTTGAACAACTTGGGACAGTGTGGATGTGTGCTATTATGGTGGTGGTAGGGGAGTAGCAGGAGGTGAGCTAAACCTGTTGAAAAACTGGTTAAACTGGTTTGCTCTATCCAGGCTCCCAGATGTCTGTGTGTCTTTCCCCTTCATCCCAGCGATGTGCTTCATTCCTTTCCACACATCTTTCACACTGTTCTGCTCGAGTCTGGACTCAAGCTTCCTCCTGTAGTTGACCTTGCATGTCCTCAGTGTCTCTCTGAGTTCACGCTGGACTCTCCTCTGCTCCTCCTTATCTCCAGGCCTGAAAGCCATCTTCTTTTTGTTTAGAAGTGCCTTCAGGTCACTGGTAATCCAGGGTTTGTTGTTGGAGAAGCAACGCACGGTCCGGGCTGGCATGACAGTCTCCTCACAGAATCTGATGTAATCCGTGATGCAGTCAGACATGTTGTCGATGTCCTCCCCATGAGGCCCACAGAGCACATCCCAGTCTGTCAACCCAAAGCAGTCCTGCAGTGCCTCAGCTGCCTTCTGTGTCCACCTCCTCACCGTCCTGATGCGCACAGGCTGCCTACTCACTAGAGGGACATACTTGGGAGTCATCCTTACCAAGATGTGGTCCGACCTGCCAAGGGGCGGCAGGGCTGTGGCGCTGTATGCATCTTTGGCATTAGCATACAGGAGATCCAGCATTTTGTTTTCCCTGGTGGGACAGTCAACATACTGCCGGAAGTTGTGTAGAGTTTTATCCAATGAGGCATGGTTAAAGTCACCTGTGATGACCATGAAGGCGTCCAGTTGTTGAGTCTGGAGTTTGGCTGCGGTAGAGCTGATGACGTCACAGGCCACCGCTGCATCAGCTGATGGGGGAATGTAAACAGCGATCAAAATGGTGGACGTAAACTCCCTCGGTAAATAATACGGTCGCATTCCCACAGCCAGAAGTTCAATGTCCGGGCTACAAATCTGTTCCTTCACGTTAACATGACCGGGATTACACCACCTCTCACTCACATAAAGTGCAATCCCGCCGCCCTTCTTCTTCCGACTCTTGGAAAAGTCCCTGTCCCCCCGCACCAAGGAAAATCCAGGGACCTCCACGCTGTAGTCCGGAATAAGCGAGTGTAGCCAGGTTTCCGTGAAGCAGAAGATACTGCACTCCCTGTACTCCTTCTGGGTCCTAACCAGCGCCGTGAGTTCGTCAGTCTTATTCCCCAAAGACCTCACGTTCCCCATAATAATCGCCGGTACCGCTGGTTTGTGCCGTCTCCTCTTCTCCCTCCATTTAACTCCAGACCTGCAGCCCCGTCGTCTCCTCCGTAGCTCCTCTGGGACCACAGGCCTGTCTCAGGGCAGCAGCAGAGGCTTACACAGCGCAATCAGCTGTTTCACGCGAGTAAACAATGCCGCTACTCCGTTCAGCAAGGTTCTCCGTAACAAAGAGTATAAAAAGTAGCAGAAGAACGCGGAGAACAGCGACAGAACCACATCCAGCCATTGTGGGAAGCTTAACTGATGATCTATGGGTTCTTTAAGCACGGATCCTTAATCGGTTACAGCAAATATACACAGATTAACACACACGACGGGAGCTGCGCAGCCAGCTGCGCCGGCGCCAAAAAAAAAAAAAAAAAAAGAAAAAAAAAGAGAAACAAAGATGATTCAATAATGATTAATACAGAATATTATGAGAGCTGAACTACTTGTCTTTCCCTCGCTATTTGTTTCTTATTGAAAACTTTTTTTTATCCTTGTTATCTAGCTGTCGTAGTGTTGACAATTAGTAGCAAAACACTGCATTGCTTTTTCTTTCATGTATCACACATATACTTAAGATTTTGCACATTATGTAAAAAATGGGTCAAACCAATGGTTGTCATCGTCAGCGAGCAGCTTTTTGCTCTCCAGCAGAGATGGCGGTCAGACCATTGTTCCCAACAGCCCGTCATCTGAGAGCAACATTTGTGTCAATTTATCCCAAACCGTCTCCCTCTGTTTTTCTACAGCAAATTTATGAAAAGCATGATCACAACATGAGGACCCTCTTATTTTATTATTGCCGGGTGTTGTTAGAAAAGTATTTCAAACAATATGTCTCATGGGACCAAACATCATTTACAAACCACTAATGACTTGCAAACACTCGTCTAGCCTCCAGTGTTGATCAGCACCTCTGCTCACTTCTCTGCGGAGATGCTTCCCGAATCCCACCGTACCCTATTACTTCGGCTCAGGCCTTGCAAACAATAATTCTTAAAAGTTGTCCCATTTATACCTGTCATTACCATCTGATGGTTTTTAGGTGTGTTTGCTGCCCATATTCAAATGAGACACTATGATGTGCACATATTCTTCACAGAGATGGATTAGGTTTGGAGTATTAATAATTAACCAGGTAATATTATTATTACACTCTGCATCCTCCGTGTGGATCAAACTCACCTCACCGTGGGACAGCTAATGATGAGTCATCAATAAAACATTTTCATAATGTCAGAGACACGTGTGTAGATGCGGCATCTAATTTTACATGGGGCCGACTTGGTCATTAGTTCACTGCAGCATGAACACGCTACCACCATCATACATGGAGGAGGTTACAGAGGTGGCCTGATGTGGCCTGACAGTTGGCCTCAAACCGCTTACTCCTTCATTAATGTTAATCATTTTAGTACTGCGAATAAACCAATTCAGTGCACCTATATGCAAATACCCTACATTTTATTTTTTAATGGAAAATGTGTTTTTGTTTCCAGTACTGTAATTTGCATAGTAACCAGGTCTATAGTGTTACGTTTCCTTAATCTCAGTCTGGCCTGGATGAACAGCAGATAAGTCGACCGTTCTTGGAGCTGTGCACACAAAAAGTAAATATGGTAAAGTTGCAGAAAGGAAAAAAATGAATATGTGAAAGTTTTCCCTCTTCTAATCGGAAATCATGCTGGCTTTTGGATTTGGAAGCCTCAAAAGTGTTTGATGAGCTGTAATGAGGAGCTAAGAAAAGCACCTACCAGAGGCAGAGACAGGCAACTTTATTGCCACCCAGACATAATAACTTAATGCAAATTGTAACTAGTTAAGCAAAGCAAAAATAATATGATAACATTGTCAGAGGCAGATTGGTATTATAATGTTAGCTTGTGCAAATAATCACATTTTGGAGCTGATACAATTACATTATTTGTTCTGCTTGTATCATACACCAATAAAAAGCAAACATCATATTAGGATTCATGGCACTTTTCGCATTGCGTTATCAATATGTGGAAATAATTGTCTGCTGAGAGATGAAATTACATTATTGTGTATCTTTTTCATGCCTAATAAATAATGATGGATGGCTCTTATTTTCATCACCACCTGCAACCATTTTGTCTTCTTCTTCCCCTCACCCCCGCAAGTTAAAAATGAAAGCCTAAATAAAGGAATAAGAGGGGAGAGCGAAGAACCCCGAGCGACATGGCTCCTGAGGCACTCTGAGATAAAGTTTCAGCATCTGATGAAGGAGGGGGAAAAACTGCACCAATAAGCTACACAGTTATCAACAAAAGTTGACTGTTTGCTTACTGTTTGTTTTCAGGTAAGTATGACTAGGAGGAGCAGCCTGACAAGCAAAGTGTTCCATAAGAGATTTTACTGTGACTGTAAATGTTTGTCTTACAAAAGTAATATTGTTTTCTAGCACTGAGATGTCAAAAATGCCTTTATAAAAGTCAAATTGTAACAATAATAAATTGTAAGTGCTTAATATGATCTAGAGATTGTAATAAATTCTATAACAGAATGCATTGAAAAGCTTTAAAATAAAGAAATATATCTTCTGAAAAAAGTCTAATATTTTGTGTAAATATTTCTCCCTTTTTGGGTTGAATTTCATTTACAAAATTTTGGAAAGTTCACCAAAATTCACAGTAGTTTTTACGGCTGTAAATCAAACTGGAGTTAAAAAAAATCTAATTTTGAATCTGTTCCCCACCCAAAAAATCTCAATGCAACACAAATGTAATTTGAGAAAAAAATATCAAACTTTAATGTAAAAACTGAGGTGATCCCATCCAACCACCGCTAGACCATATCTTGATGTAAGATATGGTGGATGTACAAAAGAGTGTATCGCCATGAATTACATTAAATTTAACAGTCACATACTCACATTGTTGTCGTAGTTTGTTGCTTCCATACAGTCTGAGTGCAGTGAACCCTTTAGCGTAATTTTTTCTCACCCCTGACAAATGTCAGGGTGGAGCAGGCAGAAACCTCATGCTCCTCCAGCTATTTTTTAGTACTGCCTTAATTTCAGCCACTTCATTTGCACCTTAAGAGATAACAGAATTGATTAGCGGCTGCTGCCTTCATATAGACCGTTTTTCCCTCAAGCTACCACCAATCTCAGCTGTCAATACACTCCTCAGTTCAGTTGCCTTAGTTTCGTTATATCGCAGCGAAACAAGGTGAGGACATTAACACCCACACACACACACCTGCCAGTTAAATGGCATCAGAGAAATTTCTCAATAACTTCATAACTTCTTAAGTAATGCCTTGTGCACAGCTTGATGTACCAGCTAGTAGAAATTTACATTTTAATGAAATATTTGAATAAGCACTAGAAATTCACTCTGGCAGGTCTTCTGGTTCTAAAACCAACATTTCATGTTTGTGCTTTGAATGGCAGCATCAGGGAAATTATAATGCCACTCATCCAGATTACAGGAGCATCAGCGTAAAGTCACAGGATTCCTTAATCAAGCTCCGCTGCAGGTAAACATCAGCCATGACATGTTTAACTGGTTTTTCACTTTATTTTAAGAGTAAAGGGACTGAGGATAGGCATCAAAGTAATACTATTCAAATATAAATACAAAGGCAGTCAAGCTAAACAGTAGCTTGACTTTAGTCTGCAGACAGATTTAGTCTGTAGACTAAAGTCTTGTTTGTTTGGATACTTACAGATAAAACTGTCACAAATTTTAAATAATGAGTAATTAATAAAATAGACAAACAAAAACAGCATACCCCGCAGGACTGAATCCATAAGTCTCTGGCTAAGCAAACTAAGCTGCTAAGGGTGCTGGACAGGGAGCAGATTTTTTTTATAGGAATAATTTTTATATGAGTGATAGTAATAATTTTCATTATAAACTTGAGATGTTTTTTACAATAATATATATTTTGTCATGTAGAAAACATTGTTTATATGGGCAAAAGGAAAAACTAAATTGCTCTTGTGGTCCCCTTAGTGGCCGCAAGAGCACTAAGAGCGATGTGCGCATATCCAAACCTCCAAAGCAGTGGTGACATAAATTATATGTAAGTGTAGCAGGATGAAGCCTGAACTCCAGGATTGAGGATACCTGGCATCCAATTAACTCACAACAGGGGTGTGAGTATAAAAGGAGGCTCTTTCACCTGTCTCTTTATGGCCAGACATGGTCACGCTTCAGCATGAGTGTAAGCTTGTTTGATTTGTATTGGTCATAACTTGACTAACTCCAGTAAGTATTGTTTCTCCTGCATAAGATCTGAGATGGCAGTTGTTTAATTCAAATTGTTTGTGGATTTAGAAACTGCTTGGAGTCTCCTGCTTGCACTGGGGTGTGGTGGTAATTTCACCTCCCCAGTTGATCATAGCAACATAAAAGGAGTATGTACTGTTCCGTCCATATAGTTCAATAGTACAAAAACCCTGACAACTGTTTGTACATAGAAATCACTGGCAAGCTGATCCTCCTCCTGCTGTTCGGACAGAAGGAGCTTTCTGGTTGGGGTAGAGTCATCCAGCTATGGTAGGTGAAAGCTGCTTCTCCCTCTGCATGCTACCATTTGCCTAAACCACCATATTAAAATGTCTTTTCTTTTCAGATAAAAAGCTGCCGCAGCTTGTTGAAGATTGTAGCAGCTGTAATTGTGTAGTGTCTCTTTAAGATACTCTAGTATCGCTAATGTTACAAGTATGCGCCACTGCTTCTCTGTAGAGAGCGTGGGAGAAACGTGCTACAGATGGACACAAGAACTGAAACGGACATGTTAGCTCCCTAACTTTTAGTAACGTTACGGGTTGTTTGGACTCTGCTCATTTTCATGTTAATATAGCAGTCGTTCAACCGGGCTTTGTAAGGTTGGTGAAGAGTGTGTTAATTAAAGGACAACGCTGTGGAATTCCCAGTACCAGTGTGGTGAGTTTTTGACCGTCCTGACGAGTCTGCGGCCTCCTCTCCTCAATTAAACACAACCCAGGCGTTACAAGATCTTGCTGCTTTGTTTTCCCAGTTTTGTGATTTTGTCTTGTTTGCTTTGGGTTATATTCTGTATGGGATTGTTCTGTGTGGCCTCTGGCCTTGCTGCTGTAGCAGCTTTGGGTTTAGATCTAAGAAACTAAATTGAGCAAAAGTCAATAACAAACAAATGAATTAGGTTCACAGAAAAATAACAAATCTGGTTGTTACAACCAGGGTTGTTGAATAGATGGAAGCAAAAATTCACATTTTTGCTTGTATGGTGCCATATATGTTCTGAGATTTTTTATTTTTTTTGGTAGAGTCTTGTATAGAAGAAAACTATTTAGTCTATCAAGGTGGAAATTTTCCTTAGACTTTAAAACTATAAAATAAAACATATTCATAGAACCACAATGTAAACAATTTGTGCATTGAGTAAAACACTTTGGATGCGATAGGTAAATGTTATCATTTAGTTTGGTTAAAAATTATTGCACTGTCAATAAATGACTTCTAATCAATGTTCTTAGGTACCAAAGGGAAATGGTAACCCCTTCTTAAAGGTAGATTCAGACTGCTTTAGTGGCAATCCACCAACATATAACCCAACCAAAGGTCAAACTCGCACCTCTGACTGCATGCAGCGACTGGTGTAGCAGCCGACGCCTGGAGAACCAACAACTTGGCGTGCACACCCGGTGCCCATATATACTAATGAGCCAGGCAACGCTGCAACCCGGCAGTGAAGGTGGGGCAACGGGGCATGGAGTGTTCATAGGCCCAACACAGGTGGGAATTTCCAGCCACTTCTGCAATAGCCCTGTTTGAGTAAAACAACCCGGTTACACAAGAATCACCGGAAATGAACCAGGACATTTGGTCCATGGTGGCTTACCCATGGCTAGAGCAGGAGCCAAACCTGGAGAGTACATTCGATCTCCAATGTAGCATGATCAGCTGATAAACCGACCAAAGTTGATAAAGATTTCTGGAGAAAATCCACAAGCGGAGTGACATCCTCTGCTTTCTCTGGTAGATTAGTGATTTTCAAGTTTTTACACATACCACAGTTCTCCAAGTCGTCAATTTTTAGCTGTTGATGTTCCACTGACTTCTCCATGGTGGCTATGTCTGCCCTGTGGGCACTGAAACTGTCCTCTTGTCTCTCCCCTCGGCCTCCTTCATACATTTTTCCAAATCTGCCACTCTATTAGAAAGCAATGATAAGGCTCTCCACTGAGCTAACAGAAGCTCACAGGTTGCCCAGTGCAACATCAATAGTGTCCAGTCGAGTACTGATTGATACATCCATGTCAATCGGTGTAAAGTCGGTGATCCCATCCGACTTTACACCAAACAACAGTTGTTTGGTTGGTTGGCGTTAGCTCTGAAATGTTAGCACTAGCTTTGGCCTGACTAGTCTCCTTCAGAGAGGTTTTCTCCTTAGTGGAGGAACTCAACTGGAAAAAAATGGGGAAATCTTTTTCACGCTGCGGCCTAGGCATCGCCAGAGTGTTTCCAAACTGACAAGGACGTTTTCGACTGGAGGAAAGTATATGAATATTTTAAGCCTGGAGCAAAGAAGAGACTCAAGCATCCATCTTGATCTGGACCACATGATCTCTCCTCCTATTTTAAAAGTTTTATTTGGATGCACTGGGGATAAAAATATCGCTGTTCTAACCTGACCAGGCTATGTTGTAAATAGAGTTGCCGTATTCTAAAGATGGAAACTGTTGAGTCCTTCCTTAATGAGTCCCAACAAACACCCGGTGCACCTTTGCTTGTGCTTCCCATTTCCCTCCCTCCCTGAGATGATTTGGCACAGAATACATCATGTCTTTGTGAATTTTGTGAATAGAGAACCATGCCTTTGCTCTGACACTATGTTGCCTTGTATTTTTATGACATGAACCAGCGGCCCGGAGATCAATAGGCCCCCACAGTGATTGTGAACAACACTCCCGGGGCCTTATCGGTCCTCACTGCCAATCTGTGGCAAGCGAAGCCTGCACTTTCCCTGGATACACCATTGGTCTTTGAAATTAAAGTTGACGCCTGTAATCCAGGGAAATGGTCCCTCTATTCTCTCTTAGCGCCGGTTTAGTTTCACCCAGTTGATGATAAAGCATGACAGAAATACAGAACACTATCTTCTGGCGGGGAGCTGATGGGTTCTGCCAGCTTATCGAGACACAGCCAGCTAACCTTCTTCAACTTGGCCTATGGACAAAACTAAAGAGTCAATTTTCACAAAAAAGCCACGCAGGGTAGCTTGTAAATAAAACCATTCTGTTTTCTTCCTGGTGGAGAAACTCAAAGAAAATAACATTTTTTTTATTTTTTTTTTACCTCTCCCAAAACTGAGCGAATGTATAACACAGGAGGCTAAGCGTTACTGATAGAGTATTCATGTAAATCCACCCAGGCACTGCTGCAGGAAATTGACAGGGATCTACTGAAGCGCTTTGCCTGTAAAGGGTGGGATTTACATGCCTAACTAGGGCTTACCCATCCTCCCTTGAGTTTACCTGTAACTCTCCAGCCTGTGCAAAGTTTGGAATGCTTATTCCTAAAGCCGTTTCATCCCCCTCATATCTGTCAGTCTCAGAGATGAACTTATAAACTCCACCTGGGCTATTCCAAGTAGCAAAAAAAATCAATTTGGTGCACAAAACAGCAGGAGTTTTGTTTGCTTCTTTTCAAAGCTGTGAAAATTTTATTGCTGTCTTACCTTTATTTATAAAAGAAGTCCATGTGCCGCTTATTCTGCATAAGTTAAATTATGGAAAATCAGTTCATATATTAAATGTTTTTAACCATTTTATTGGTGATGTACAGACAGGAGGAACATGCTCTCCTCGAATGGAAGCCAGCACAGTTAGAAAGGGATTACCCTAGATTGTAAAATGGGAAGCTATTCCGGTAGCAAATTGTATGAGCACTGGCAGCTTTATTTTTGAAAAGACGTCAGATCCTTTGCAAAACAGTGTTTAACTTCCTGTTTGGAAATTTTGATTTTGATTTGAATTTAGTGTGTTACGAATGTAAATGTGAATTATTATCTTTTACATAATGAATTCATGGATTGTTTTGAGTGTCAGTTTGGAATTTCAAAAGACAAGTTTAACGGATCATACCATTACAGTCAGGGCCGGATTTGGGAGGGTGTGGGCCCCTGGGCTTGAGCCAAAGTGCAGGCCCTACTTAAACATGGTTATACAATTGGATATTAACATGCACAAACATACACTGGAGGCTAAAACCTGATTTCCTTCCCTTTGGGTGGTCGGTGGTTGGCCGTGACTTACTTGTGGAACCTGTCCTATCCATCAACGTTATCTACCTACAAGGTCACAAAAATCAACCACTGTCCACCATGAGAGAGGGCTGATGGACAGTACCACCCACCATGCAAGGTTTACAACAGTCACCCCATGGTTGCTAACTTAGTGACTTTTTTCGCTATATTTTGTACACACACAAAAAAAATGTCAGGTTTTTTCAAGATCGGTGATCGGCTGGAAAATTGCCATCAGTGCACTGCTGCTTACTTTTAAAAATTTTAAAATGTCTGTAGAACAGTTGATTAATCAATGTAAAGACCATTATTACAAACAAAATATATTTAGTAGTTATTAAAGAAGTATTTAAACATCTTGAATATGTCTACATATTTGACAGAACATTCCTAAGGAAGAAAAACTTGACATTGTTCTCTATCCATCCTCTATGTACTGTATTTATTTATCCTTCTTCATTTCTATCTTTTTCTGTTTCCCCCCCGTCTTTCAATTTTTATCAACTGAATCTTTCTCTCTAATTATGAGGTTCATAATCCCACAGTCTTAGAGCGAATCTCAGGAAGAGTGCAGTAGATGTCATGATCAGCCAAACGGGTGATCTGGCAGCTTTTTAGTTTGCAAAACCACAAAAAAAGCTACTAAACCAGTGACCCACCAGGAACATACAATGATAATGACACTGTAAAAAGCTTAGACTTTTTACAGTGTGTGTGTGAGGCCCAGTTATTGGGGCCTTCCTCATGCAAATGCATGACAGACACATAATAAGGTGTCACTTAATTTATTTTTCTTCCACCTCTCTTAAAACTACATGAGGGTATAAACTCCAGATTATCCATTTTTAAGTAGCTTCACTACATAGTCAAATTTAGCTTACAGAAAGAGTTAGGAGGGGCGAGAGGGCCGAGATCCATTCATATGTTGATTTTCATGGCGCGTCATGCATATTGATTCTGCAGATTTGGTACCAATATAATAATAAAGCTCACAAACTAATCTTTGTTTTTAATACCCATTTTGTGGGGTTTATTTTTTATAATTCATTGACTATTTGACGATTTGTTCAGAGGTTTTGATTCTTTTATGATTTACAAAAAAGTAAATCATAAAATCTGGTATGTTTAGAAAGCATATGATTTACATATGATTTACAGCTGAATGTGACATCAGGGTTGGCTCAATTGGTTATTTCCTCACAATGCGCAATGTCCAAGAAAATCGGTGCCAGGAGGGGCTCGAATTAGCATAAACCAGGGATGCCCAAACTTTTTGAGACCAAGATCTACTTTTTCTCTCCTCAGCCGGCTGAGATCATGACACGAAGATATAAAAATTGTAAATGAAACTCTATTGACTTATTTTATATGCGAATATACATCAGTTATAGCAGACATATTAAAGTTTCTCAGTTAAAAGCTGATTGCAAACCTGAGGCCAGCAGGTATCAATCAGTTATGGTAGATCTGAAATTTGGTTTGATGACCTCAGTATGAGAAATTTCAGACTGATAGAAGGAACCAAAGAGCACTGTTAAGTTAAAACCACATCTTTTGAAGTTGGGATATTTTTCCTCCAACAGCAGATTCCAGAGGTGTCACCTCAAACCAGATGTTGGACTGGATTTTATTTCAATGTCATTTGTGAATGTCAGCTCTTCATTTTCAACAGTGGAGCTATACAGGTTGAAAAAGCTTGTCATTTTGGAGAAAGTCTCATCAACATCAATATTTCCACTAAATAAGACACAAAAGCATGTTTGATAGAGAAAAAGCCAGGAAGGTGCTTCTCACACTCCGTGCTCAAAGCAAGATGCCAGAGAGCACAAAACAATTTTTAAAAAAAATATTAAACAAGTAATTTAATTTGATATAATTGTTGCGGTAGGAGCCATTTGTTTGTTAAATACTTAATGAAATATATTTGTCCTATTTGATGTTTGTTGTAAATGAGGTATACTTGCAAACAAACATTGGTAATTGCCAATTACTAATTGGTAACCAATTACCAATTTGGTAATTAGTCCAATTTTGTCGTTTATTGAATGTTCGGAAATTACAGTGAATGGAATGCACCACAGCAAAGGTAAACAAAGGTAAAATAATCCAAACAGGTGATCAACTCAAAACCACTCCTATCTTTTTGTTCTCTCTCTTTGTCATTTAAGTATACCCGTTGCCGTTGCAACCACCTGCCAAGTAGAGATTACGTTGAAACATGACATTCAGTCCGTTACATATTAAGTTTCCAAGCTTGATATTTATTTTGCAATTATTAATAAGCACTTTCCTGAACACAGCGGTAGTTGATTAGCTAATTTAAACTCCTGCTCTGCTAGTCAGAGATTCGGTCTTTGAATTGCCTTTTTTTCGGTGATGGAACTGAAACGTACAGAATTGTTGAAAGAATAATTACTGAGATAATTATTTTTGTTGGGTCAATAATTTGGACACGTTTTAATGATTTTGTTGTTCTTTAATAAAGTTACAAACGTTTTGGATCTTAGTGAATATTTTTGATAAGCTCTCCAGAAGAGGATGTGCTGGTCTTAGCCTCTTGGCTGCGTTCAATTTGTCACTTACTGCCAAGATTAAAGGTTCTATTGGGAAATTTAAAGTGTTTTATTAGCTTCAACATATCTTCATATCATTATCTTTCATTAGAGCCCTCATTGATGACTGGATGTTGAAGCACTGAGGAGTTAGTCATTTGAAGTTTTTATATCAGATGTTGTCCACTTGGACAACACCTGTACATCCTCAGAAATAAACATGTCCAAAATGACATTTCTTTTTTGTGCTATTTTGATCGGTCTTGAAATCCACGAGCAGAATACTTTATTCTACAGATTTATTGTATTTTCTAGTCCATATATTCAACACTCAATGTGCATTTACAAAAGATAAAAATAAAAAGTCTGGATGAAGCAAAATTTTTCAATTTCTTTTGTGTTACAAATGTAATAGCTATGAACTACTTACAGTTAATGTATTTTTGACTGCAAAAATAGAAAATTTAGCTTGTCATCTTCATAAAGAGACCAAGCTTTTGCATGTACTCCAAATTGTTCAAGAACAGCTGATTTAATTTGGGTATACCTTTTCAGGCGTTTTTGGTGATTTAGGGGGTAAGGGTTAAGGGGTTAGGAATTTATTTCCAACAGACTAGCACTACTGCAAATGGACCTCACACGTGTGACAACTCCAATACAAGATTGCCACATCCGACTCGTCCATCTGTGAGATTGGCCAAGACCAGCAACACACACAGTTGCTTAGTCTGCACAACAAATGCATCACGTCTCAGACTGTCCGTAACCGCCTACGAGAAGCTGTCGGGTCTATTTTAGTTCCCCAACCTGCAGTTTTTTTTAAATTAGTCTGTCTCCTCAACCACCAGTGGAACTGCCTCTCATTGTCTGCTTGCAGTTTTATGATTACTGCTGACCAAAAGAGAGCTGGAGAAACTTCACTCTGGGAAATTCCAGGTCCAGACAATATCAGCCCAAAGGTCCTTATGGCATGTGTTCTGATTCTCTGCCTGCTCTGTTTTCCTCCTCAGCTCTCACCTCTGAAATCAAGATCACCTGATCCACCTGCATGCCGCTGCAGTACAATCAGGCTCATGTCATCCACCTGTTCACCACCAGTTACATTCAGCTCTCAGACAAGCAGACAATACCAGATTTTTGGAAGCCCACATGTGAGTAGATAGCCAATGTTTCCTTCTTTGCCTGATCACGACCATGTTTTGCTTTTTGGATTTCCCTGACTTGCCTTGCCTACATTGGATACTCCACTGACTTCTAGTGATGGTGAAATGAAGCTTCATGAAGCACTCTATCCAATTGTTTGACTTGCCACAGCACTTCATTTGCTCTACTGTGACAAAGTAAAACATGAAGCCTTACAATGAGTTAACAAGTAAATGTTTGTGATTATGATACATAAATCCTGATTATAGTCTCAATATGTTTAAATGAAACAATGGCTGGATCAAAGAAAACAAATAGGAAGCAAATAGGGGAAAGAGTTGTAAGTGACTTGTTACCTTAGCCCAGTGTTTCTCAATTCTGGTCATCAAGCCCCCCGTGCCTTGCATGTTTTAGGTGTTTCCCTTTTGCCACACACCTGGATTGAATCTGTGGGTGATTAACAGCCTTCTGCAGTACTTGATGGTTGCAGGAGTGGTCATAGAGGCTTATCTAAAACATGCAGAGCAGGGGGGCATCAGGACTGGAATTGGGAAGCACTGCCCTAACAAAACTATGTCGCTAAGAACAAAATTGCATTATTTACTTAAAAATAAAAACTTTCACTGTGCTCTGGTTTAGGTGATTCTCTGTTTTGAGATGATTCCATTTGCTACACAAAATATCCATGCTCAAAGAACATGGATGAAACGCTTCATCTGCACTCTGTGAGTGTAGGTGAAGCAAGACACTCATCAGCAGGTTTATAGAAGTTGTGATAAAACATTTTATCACCTTCCCAATGTTCAAGTAGATGTATGTATTCTCATCTTTGCATCCTAAAATGACTTGGCTTTGCTTGGCCTACCTGATTACTATCCTTGTCTTTCTGCAGAGTTCAATAATGCCTCAGCAGAGTTGAGGTTTTTTATATACATCATTAAAGTTCATTTGGACATGACACTTGTCCTTTTAAAACATTAGAAATTAGAACACAGGATCCACTGTGTTGATGTTTTTTGACATTATAGGCAATGGTTTATTATCACTGTGTGAAACTAGAATAGAATAGAATAGAATTCAACTTTATTGTCATTGCACTGTCACAAGTACAAGCAACGAGATGTAGTTTGCATCTATCCAGAAGTGCTCTATGAGATATAAATATTTATTTACAGATGTACAAGACTACGTACAGTATGTATGGACTATAAGGGATATGAAATATCTATATCTCTTTGACTATATCAAAGAGATATAGATATTTGACTATATCAAAGAGATATAGATATTGTGTATAAATATAAATATGGGAGCTATATGCACAGATTATACAGATTATACAGAATATACAAGAATGTTAGGGAATGGATTATAGATAAATAATGGCAGATAAAATTTACAGGTTGTATGTGTGTGTGAAGAAAACAGTCCGTGATGTGTGTGTGTGTGAGGATAGTCCATGTGTTATTGTTGTATGAGAGGATAGGGGAGTACAGTCCTTATAGTTTATGTTTTATGTCAGGAGGCGTTCAAAAGCGTGACAGCTGTGGGAAAGAAGCTGTTCCGGTGCCTGGTGGTTCTGGTCCGTAGGCTTCTGTAACGCCTCCCAGAGGGCAGGAGGGAAAAGAGTGTGTGTGCTGGGTGAGTGGAGTCCTTTGTGATTTTTCCGGCCCTTTTCAAACACCGCTTCCTGTAGATGTCCTTGATGGCAGGGAGCGGTGCCCCGGCGATATACTGGGCAGTTTTCACCACCCTCTGCAGCGCCTGCCGGTCGGAGACAGAGCAGTTCCCGTACCAAGCTGTAATACAGTTGGTGAGGATGCTCTCAATGGTGCAGCGGTAGAAGTTCATGAGGATCTCTGAGGACAGGTGGTTCTTCCTCAGGTTCCTCATGAAGAAGAGGCGCTGATCAAAATCAAATCAAATCAAATTTTATTTGTATAGCACATTTCAGCAGCAAGGCATTTCAAAGTGCTTTACATCATTACAAACACAGAATCACAATGCAATATAGAATCAATCATTAAGTCAAGTTCCATCAATAAATTTGTAATTGATTACATTTCAAATACAATTCTAAACAGGTGGGTTTTCAGTTGAGATTTAAAAGAAGTCAGTGTTTCAGCTGTTTTACAGTTTTCTGCAAGTTTGTTCCAAATTTGTGGTGCATAGATGCTGAAAGCTGCTTCTCCTCGTTTGGTTCTGGTTCTGGGGATGCAGAGCAGACCAGAACCGGAAGACCTGAGAGGTCTGGAAGGTTGATACAATAAAAGCAGATCTTTAATGTATTGTGGTGCTAAGCCGTTCAGTAATTTATAAACTAACAACAGTATTTTAAAGTCTATTCTTTGAGCTACAGGGAGCCAGTGTAGGGACTTTAAAACTGGTGTTATGTGCTCTATCTTCCTGGTTTTAGTGAGAACGCGAGCAGCAGCCTTCTGGATCAGCTGCAGCTGTTTGATTGATTTGTTGGACAGACCTGTGAAGACGCTGTTGCAATAATCAATACAACTGAAGATGAACGCATGGATGAGTTTCTCTAGATCTTGCTGAGACATTAGTCCTTTAATCCTGGAAATGTTCTTCAGGTGATAGAAGGCCGACTTTGTAACTGTCTTTATGTGGCTCTGGAGGTTCAGGTCAGAGTCCATCACTACTCCCAGGTTTCGGGCCTGATCGCTGGTTTTCAGTTGTAATAACTGAAGCTGTGCATTGACTCTAGATCGTTCCTCTTTAGGTCCAAAAATAATAACTTCAGTTTTGTTTCTGTTCAGCTGGAGAAAGTTTTGGCACATCCACACATTTATCTGTTCTAAGCATCTGTTCAGTGACTGGATGGGCTCTGAGTCACCTGGTGACATCGTAATGTAGAGCTGTGTGTCATCTGCATAGTTATGGTAGCTAATATTATTTCCTGTTATAACCTGAGCTAGTGGGAGCATATAAATATTGAATAAAAGGGGCCCTAGGATTGAACCTTGGGGTAACCCACATGTGACCTTTGACCTCTTTGATGAAAAGTTTTCAATTGAAACAAAGAAATCCCTGTTCTTTATGTAGGATTCAAACCAGTTTAGCACTGGACCGGAGAGTCCGACCCAACTCTCCAGTCAATTCAGTAATATGTCATGGTCAACAGTGTCAACAGCTGCACTGAGGTCCAACAGAACCAGCACTGTGGTTCTGCCACAGTCCGTATTTATATGGATGTCATTGAACACTTTTACGAGGGCGGTCTCTGTGCTGTGGTGAGCACGAAAACCAGACTGGAAGGAGTCAAAAAGGTTGGTTATAGTTAGGAAGCTAGTTAATTGTTTACACACAGCTTTTTCAATAACTTTGCTGATGAATGGGATGTTGGAGATTGGCCTGTAATTCTGCATTAGTGATTTGTCCAGATTGTTCTTTTTTATCAGTGGTTTGATTACTGCTGTTTTCAAAGCCTGGGGGAAAACGCCTGACAAGAGCGATGAGTTTACTATTTGGATCAGATCAGCAGCAATAACAGGCAGGACTTTCTTAAAGAAATGTGTGGGTAAAACATCCAGACAGCAGGAACTGGAGCTTAGTTGACTTATAATTTCCTGTAGGGTTTTATAATTAAGTAGTTGAAATTGGGTCATTTTTCCTGTATTTGTTTTGTTTGGGCACAGCATTGGTACTGACTTTATAGTGGATGTACAGATTAATGCTCTGATTTTTTGAATTTTCTCTGAAAAGAAGCTGGAAAACTGGTTGCAGGAGGCAATACCTTGGAATTCAGGCGGTAACGTCACAGGAGAGTTTGTGATTCTGTCAACTGTTGCAAATAAATCTCGAGCATTGTTAATGTTTTTGTTTATGACATCTGCAAAGAAAGCCTCTCTTGCATGTTTTAGTGTTAAATGATAGTTATGTAGTCTTTCTTTATAGATGTCACAATGAACGTGGAGTTGAGTTTTACACCATTTTCGTTCTGCCCTACGGCAGAGTTGTCTTGCAGATCTAACTGTTTGTGCATTTCTCCATGGAGGTTTCTTTTTACCAAACAAAACCTTCATTTTAATTGGGGCAATGGAATCAATAATATCTGAGACTTTAGACTGAAAATCATTTACCAACTTATCTACATCATTACAGCTTAAGGGTGAGGAAGAAGAGTAGATTTGATTAAAAGTTTCTGCTGTGTTTTCAGTGAGAGAACGTTTTGTGATGGTTGCTGTTTGTCCAAATGAGTTAAAAGATAAAGAACTTTAAAAGATAACAGCGAAGTGATCCGACAATGCGACATCAGTTACAGAGACATTGGAAATATTCACACCCTTACTGATAACCAGGCCCAGTGTGTGTCCTTGAGTGTGTGTTGCTTGTTTGACATGTTGTGTTAGACCAAAATTCTCTAAAATATTAGCGAGCTTTTTTGCCCCTCTGGCTTGGGGGTTGTCAACATGAATGTTGAAATCACCGACAATTAATAAACAATCATAATCAATACATATGAGAGATAGAAGTTCATTCAAGTCAGTAAAGAAATTTTCCACAAAAGTTGGAGTTTTGTATAGAGTTACTGTCAAAGTTCGTTTGTGGCCTTTAACCTCAATTCCAAGATACTCAAAAGAGGTGAAGTGACCCAAAGAGATTTTACTACAATTTATGGTATTCTTAAATATTGAAGCCACGCCTCCTCCTTTTTTGTGTTTTCTATTCTCACTGAAGAAATTGTAGTTAGGAGGCGCAGATTCCATTAGTACGATCGATTCATTATTATCATTCAACCATGTTTCTGTCAGAAACATAACATCGATGTCATGCTCAGTGATGAAATCATTAATTAATAGCGCTTTAGCACAGAGAAATCTTGTATTTAAAAGAGCTAGTTTAAGTGACTTGGAGGCCAAGAGTTCTTCAGTCTGGGGTTCCTTTAGGCAGGGGAACAGTCTGATGTTTGAATTAGGTCCCCTGTATTTTATGTTTCTGTTTCTTGTAAATTTTCTTGTAGTTATCCAGACAGGTAATGTCCTGTTCTGCAGTGCCGAGGGGCCAGACACATTCTGGAGCAAGAAGGGTGTAAAGATAAACTCTGGACCCCGGCCTCAGACCTCAGAAACGCAGAGTGATGGATCCTCTGGGACGTTAGAGTCAGGTGGCTTAAATGAAGGGAGGTCTGCTACGTGAGCGCTAAGGAGAGACGTCCCAAGTACAACCTGTTGATTCATTCCATCTGTAAATTTAAGAAACTCCGGTCCAGAAGACATTTCTCCATGTGTATTTTGTGAATCCTGTGAATGAGTGGGTGAGCAGAGAGGGGGGGGGAAAGGAGGAAGGGAACCAGTCGCTCCGTCTCCAGTCGATGTTCTATCAGCTGCTTTTGAAACTGTTCCTGATAAGCCGACGGTTTCTTCCTAGTCAGAAATCCTTGAGCCTGTTCTTCTGAAGCGATGATCACGTTGCTGTCCTTGTTGATAAAGTGAAAAAGATTTGCAGTGAGCAGCTTTATCCCATGCTTATTAAGATTGCGTCCGCTTCTTCCAAAAAGGTGAAAGCGCTGCCAATAGATCCAGAGGTTATCGATGAAGGTCACTGAACTGGCGAGCAGCTTTTAATCAGCCATTTGTTTATCATGTCCAGCCTGGAGTGTTTTTCGTCTCCCCATTGAGGTGATGGAATTGGACCACTGAGAAATAACTTCATTTTTAACTTTCCCATAGTGTTCAGAAGAATATTAAAGTCCATTTTCAGAATCTCAGATTTCTGCTTTGCCACATCGTTGGCTCCAACATGCACAACTAAGGACTCAATATCTGGCTGATCAGCGGTTAGCGAAAGAACTTTACGAGTTAAATCAGATACAGTGTCACCAGGAAAAGAAAACACTCTCGTTTTCTTGGGATTGCAAACGTGACTGATTCCATTTACTGCCTCATCTCCAACAATAAGCACTCTTGGCATACCTTTCGTTTTCCTGGTAGCCGCTTTGTCCTTTGGAGCTTTGGGGGGTGGATGTGTTGGACTTGCCTCATTGTTGATGTTTGAAAGCGAGGTTTCACTCAGAGGCTCAGGCTGGAGTACAGAAAATCTGTTTTTCAGTGGGATTCCCACAGAGTCAGAATGTTTTGAGGCTCGGGCTGGTCGCTTTGTCCTTGGGTGCGGGGTCGGTGGAACCGTTTTGGTTGCAGCTGCTTGTTTGTTTTTCTTTGGTGGAGCAGGTGTTGAGGTTGAAGGTGGGTTTCGGCTCAGAGCCGGCCACGCTGATTCGTCCAGGTGAGGGGTTCTCCCTGTCAGTCGCCTCATCGGATCTGCGGTGTGAGACTTTTGCTTTGGCTGGCACCCAGAGCGTTCCAGGGTGAGCTGCTTGATGCGAGGCGTACAACCTCTCCGTTGATTTGAGGAAGAGTTGTCTGATTTCCACAGTTAGCGTTGATTTCAAAGTTCACCTCCAGCTGTTTGATCTTCATTTCTATAGACTGAAGTCGTTGTATAATACTGCTAATGTCTTTGGGGTCGGCCGGAGGCATTTTGTCCTGGTTCAACTTGGAGATGAAGAAAAGTAAGGTAAAAATAAAAGTAAGAAAATCCCCCAGTCCTTAGGTTTGTAGTAATCCAGTTATGATGTTGAAAATGTGAATATAACTATAAAAACTGTCACTTTAAAAACAGCTCAGGCAAAGTTATCAGCAAAGACGGGAGAGAGCAGGACAAGCTGTTCGTCCTTCAGCTTCTGTTGAGGCTGATGCGTCTTCTTAATGAGTCTGGAGCAGCTGGTCGTCCAAGTCAGGTCCTCGGAGATGTGGACTCCCAGGAACTTAAAGGTGTCCACACACTCCACCACTGTTCCCTTAATGTGGATGGGTGGATGTGGGTCAGCGTTCCTCCTGAAGTCCACGATAAGCTCCTTGGTCTTCTCGGTGTTCAGCTGCAGGTTGTTTTTGTCGCACCACTCAGCCAGACGGTCTACCTCCTCCCTGTAAGCGGCCTCGTCATTATCTCTGATGAGGCCGATCACCGTGGTGTCGTCTGCGAACTTGATGATGGCGTTAGAGCCATGGACAGGTCTGCAGTCGTAGGTGAAGAGGGAGTAGAGGAAGGGACTCATCACACAGCCTTGTGGCACTCCGGTGTTTATGATGATGGTGGATGAGAAGTGGTTGTCCAGCCAGAGATGTTGAGGTCAACTGGTCAGGAAGTCGAGCAACCAGTTACACATGAGTGGACTGATGCCGAGGTCTGTGAGTTTGGTAATGAGTTGTGATGGGATGACAGTGTTGAATGCTGAACTAAAATCTAAGAAAAGCAGTCTGGCGTAAGTGTTCTTACTGTCCAGGTGAGAAAGGACAGAGTCCAGCGCTATAGAGACTGCATCCTCTGTACTCCTGTTCTGCCTGTATGCAAATTGGTGGGGGGGTCTAGTGTGGGGGGGAGACAGGATCTGAGGTGTGCTAGGACCAGCCGCTCCAAGCACTTGGTAATGATGGGGGTAAGGGCTACCGGGCGGTAGTCATTGAGTCTGGTTGGGTTGGGATTCTTGGGGATTGGGACGATGGAGGTAGACTTGAAGCAGGTTGGTACCACAGCGCGGGCCAGGGACAGGTTGAAGATGTCCGTCAGCACTCCTGCCAGCTCCCCAGAGCACGTTCTGAGGACACGTCCAGGTATGCCATCAGGACCCGTAGCCTTGTGGGATTTAATCCTGCTCAGAGCCGCTCCTACATCAGTGGGGAGGAAAGTCAGTGGCTGTTGGCCTGGGGTGGTAGCTGCTTTGGTTGCAGTTGTGGTATTCCCTTTCTCAAAACGAGCATAGAAGTTGTTAAGTTTGTTGAGGAAGGAGACATCAGTAGAAGTGGGGGTGGTATTGGGGTTCTTGTAGTCTGTGAGAATCTGAAGGCCTTGCCACATACGTCGGGGGTTGGAGTTAGAAAAATGATCCTCCACCTTCCTTTTGTAGTGGTGTTTGGCCTTCTTGATTCCCTTCTTCAGCTCAGCCCTGGCTGCACTGTAAGTCTGTGCATCCCCTGACCTGAAGACAATGTTGCAGGCCTTCAGCAGGAGACGAACGTCTCGGTTCATCCAGGGTTTCTGGTTGGGGTACATGGTAATGCGTTTGCAGGTGGTGACACGTTCTATGGTGGTGGAAATATGGTTCAGTACAGATGAGGTGTACTGATCCAAGTCTGTATGGTGGAAAACAGTCCAATCTGTATTCCTGAACCAGTCCTGGAGCACAGCGTCTGAGCCCTCTGGCCACACCTTTACTGTCCTCACGGTAGGTTTCACACGTTGGATGAGTGGTAAGTACCGAGGTGTGAGGAATAGGGAGAGATGGTCTGATTGTCCGATGTTGGGGAGGGGTGTCGCATTGTAAGCTCCAGCCAGATTGGAGTAGACGTGGTCCAGGGTCTTGTCTCCTCTGGTGTGGCAGGAGACATGTTGGTGGAATCTGGGAAGAACTGTCTTCAAGTTGGAGTGATTGAAATCACCCGCAACAATAAAAGCAGCCTCGGGGTATTTGGTTTGGTGTTTGCTAATAGCCGCATAGAGTTCTTTCATGGCTAGCTTGGCATTAGCATCCGGGGGGGTGTACACGGCAGTGAGGATGATCGAGGTGAATTCCCTTGGGAGGTAATAAGGTCTGCATTTGACCATTAAAAACTCCACATTCTGTGAGCAGTGACTCTCGGTAGTAGCAGAGTCTGTGCACCAAGCTTTATTAATATAAATGCACAAACCTCCACCTCTGGTCTTGCCGGAGTCATCTGCTGTCCTGTCGGCTCGGTGTGTGTGGCGTCCACTTAGCTGGATAGCATTGTCCGGGCAGCTGTTGTTTAGCCATGTTTCGGTGAAAAACATGACATTTGAGTCCATAATCCGTCTGTCACTCGTGATGGATAGTCGTAACTCGTCCATTTTATTAGCCAGAGAACGGACATTGGAGAGGAAAATGCTGGGTAAAGGGAGCCGGTGTGGTGTTAGCTTTAGCCTAGCTCGCACCCCTCCACGCTTACCCCGCCTTTGTTTACATTCTCGTCACGGCCTGCGTACACTTCCACCTAGCCGGGAGAAGTGAGCAGCCTCTGGTGTTCTGGAGATCTCTGGGATGAGTCGGAGATCGGCGATCATAGAGTCAAAATTGTAGCTCCAAAGGTCCAGAAGTTCATGTCTGCTGTAGCGCAGCAACGCTGTGCAATTCTGAAAAAAAAGTCCAGTAATGAAAAGATAAAAAAACCACTAAAGAGCAGATTCTGGAGAGACGCTGAGCCTCGCGTTGTTCACGCGCCGCCATCTTGGACTATTTGGAGAGATTGAAATGTTGCCAGATGGGGGAAAATTTGGTCCATCGGAAAAAAGATGCTCCAATGAATTGCAAATGCACACCCAATAAAATCCTAAAACAAGAAAATGTGATGGAAGATACAGCAGCGTTTTGCCATTTATTTCAATCCGCAAGCAAACTGACAAACCAGTTCCTGAATCAGTCACATGGTATGGCCCACTTGCAAGGCTTCTAGTGTCACAACCTGCTCCACCAACACAAGCTTTTATACACATTTCATGTATATTTTGTATGTATCTATGTATAATTTAATGAAATTTTGTTTCCTCTAGAGCTGTGTGTTTTAAATGTTGGCAATATCTTTAACAATATATTGAGCGATATGTGTGTCTTTAAGGCTGTCACTGCTAATGGTTATTTATTGCATATTTATTTACTTATTTTAAATTTTTGTTGTGTGCTATGCTGGGACAAACAAATTTCCTCCTTCGGGGATCAATAGAGTAAAGCCACATTATCTTGTGGCTTTCTTTCAACAATTTTTCTCGTCTTCTTTCCAAGCACGCCAAGGTTTGTATAGTGGTTGACTACCAGTTCTCCCATTGACATATTCTTCCACCTGAGCTGTGGCACTCAATTTTTTGTGAAGACGGTGCAACACAAAGCTAAGCATAAGCAAAACAAGAGCATTCATGTGCAAAATGTCTGAGTAAGAAGTCAAAGGTGAGCGTCTATTGTGGCATGTGTGCAGTATGGTGCATTGTGTACTGGGGCATGCGAGCCTCTTCAAACAGGTTTCTTTCCATATGCCATTTGGTGCTCTGAGGGGGTCAATTTGCAGCACAAATCTGAAGTGCGTGTATAGGGTGTGTTTCTGCCCATTGTCTGTCCACAGGGCCTGCGGAGAGAGCCTACTGCTTTCAGGACATCACCGCCAGTCCCTAATAAGACAAATGAATGCATGAGTGAATACAAGGGTGAATAACTGAATGAATAACCAAAGAGGATTTACATAATTGCACGTGGAATGTGTGTTTTCTAACGTTTGGAGCAGACATTTGCATATGCACACTTTCTATAGAAGTTATTTAGTCAATACAAAAGATCTATCATGTAAATACAACTCCTTTGAAATAACAGGAAAACATGGGTTAAAAAAAGTAACTTGTATAATAATCCTGTTAATGATGTTCCGTGCCCCAAGAGAAGCTCTTGCTTCAGCCTCCAGAGCAATTACTGTCAGACCGAGTGGAGTGATCCGAACAAGCTCTACTGTTACATGCTTGCTCATTATCAGGTAAATATAAGGTAGAGTGGGTGGAGAAAAAAAAAAACAAACAAAAAAAACAATCTTTAGTGTAGTTTTTTTCATCTTTGTTTTTTCCTCTTCTAGGCCCGCAGCAGTGATCTACGTTCAAACAAACCATCCATTTCACCTGTCAAGGAGGTCTTTCTTTTACACATGTGATCAGTTTGCAAAAAAAAAAAAACTCCCTGCAAATTGTCACCACTGTCTTGTTACATCATTTGAAGAGCTATTTTCCTTCATGTCACCCCTCTTTGTGGTCAGGACAGACACTGGGAGGGACTTGAGCACGGGAACGTCTTTTCAACTATTCAGAACAGCTATTCCGTTATCACTCCACAGTTCCTTTTGTTGTCGATTGAGGTGGACTAAGAGGCCCGAGTTAACCCTTGCGTTGTCCGCGAAAGATAACAAATGCAGGTTGTGGTGTCGGACAGAAGGTGTTGAAGTGAAAGAGTGGCAGATGAAAAGGGACATGGAAGGGAAACAGAGTTAACCAGAGTATTGTTGTGACCCACTCATACCCTTCACCTTTTGTCTCGCAGTGTGGTGCTGCTATGAGTGCCGGAGGAAGGGGGGAAGAACCGGACTCTGGCCAAGAAAACGCCGGCCTGTCACCTGGGTTTTTACCTCTTTATGTTGTTGCCCCTCAGCTATGAGCACATATTTTTACCCATTAGAGTGGGAGTGGTGGGGGGGTTTGTGGTGAAGGTGGTGGATTCAAATATTCTCCAGCTACATAGAATATTTTTCTAGCAAAATCAACCTTCAGTAGTTGATGCTGCATATTTCATATATGTCTTAAAAAAAACTTGACTTCATAATTTAAGAACTCTGCCTCTAACAAACTCCTGCTCTTTCTGAAACTCTTTCTGAAACTTTTTCAGGAAGTCATCACAACATGGCTCCTCTATTAATCCTTTCACAACATTTTTACCAGCGTTGTTCTGAGAAGTAGCTCGTACAATGACCTCAGGAGATGTGTAGCTCCACCAGGGGTTTGCTAATTGCTGCTGGCTGGTCTGAAGGAGCTGAGGGCGGTGAGTTGCAGGGAGGGGAGATCTGTAATACGGAAGCTAAGAAGACTGTAAACTGCAACTCTGAGGAGGAGCTGTGTCCTCGAAAGTGATGCTGCCATGGGAGATTAAAGGATTTCTTAAACTCAACACTTAAAACTTCAACACTCAACACAACAAGCTCAAAAAAGTTGATTTTACATAATACTGCCAATTTCAAACAATGAGTAACTGAAAGTTACCTCCCTCTGTCGCTGAAGGCTGTAGTTGATTGGAGGTCTTTAAATCCTCGATTTGCTTGTTGTACTCAAGTTTGTCATAATTCAATGTCTCATGCATTAGTCATGAGAGTAACTGCTTTGTTTTGCAGGCGTTAAACTGCTAAAAATTCCCTTTTTGACTGTTTTTGTCATGCACATACTGGGTGGCTGGTGAAAACATAAAGGCATAGAGCCACTGTGGATCTTCACAGTCATGTCCTTAAAATGAGTGAGTTGATGGGGGAGAAAGTGTTGCAAATGAGATGGCCTGAGGGAAGCGGAAGGCACTGATCACTGTCCAGCACATTAGGCACCACTCATTCTCTCACATACAATCATCTCATAATATGCAAAACAGCAACTTTCTACGGTGGAAAAGCAAAAACATTGGTTTTAATGCAATTCTGAAGACAGAGCCATTTGGTAAAGATGAATGTGGTACTTGAAAAGGGATTATGGTTAAATGTGGTTTAAAATAACTAGTTTGGTATTTCCTTGAAATTTTTATTATTTAAGTTGTCTTTATTATTTGAGTCTCTGAGTTTTAAGAGGTACAGGCTTTAAGTCATCTGAACACACTTTGTTTCATCGGTGCTTCCGATGGATGAATGGGTGGGTGGCTCGATGGGATGTTCTTGGTGTTACAGACCCTGAACCACCGGAGCCTTTTTTTGTAAATAATCACTTCATAAAATGTCTTAAAGCAGCATTTGTATTGACTATAGAAACAACTGGCAAAAGACTGACAAAGACTATGACAAATTTTACATAATTTAAAGTAACCAAGTTCAGCTTTGATGATGTACTCTAAAGCTGGAGTTTAATATGTCATGTATGGCAGTGGTCCCCAACCACCGGGCCGCGGACCGATACTGGTCCGCGCAAGAAATAATGAACTACTTACGAAACTTTTATTTTGAAAATCCTAAACCGGATTTTACCGGTTACGTCTTGCGCGTCAAAATTGAGCCAACTTGAATGAGTAACAAAACAACATCGCCCCCCCTGGTCCGCAGCAAAATAGCGAAGGGCTGACCGTTCCGCGAGACTAAAAAGGTTGGGGACCGCTGATGTATGGTTTCCATGTAGGTCTAATCCTAAAAGTCCTGAAGAGACTCCTGTTGGCCCACCTGAGTAAACCAACAAGAACACATCCAGGCTCCTATAGAACACCACATAGGATGCTATTCTCCTTCATATCCCCTTGGCATGTCATTGAAGCTTAGGTCCGACCAGTTCTTTGGAGATGTGACCATCACAAGTTAGCATAACTATGTACACATCTCTACACTACAATATCACCAGAAGACTGAACAAGTTCTTTGAACAAATCAATGTGTGGAGGTGCCAAAGCTTTCTCCAGCTAAACAGAAACAAAACCTAAGTAATTATTAACAATCTAGAGTCAGCACACTGCTTTAGTTATTATAGCTAGACACTAGTGATTGGGCATAAAATCTGGACTCAGATCTGAGCCTTCATAGACACTGTACCTGTAAAGACAGGTTACAAAGTCGGTCTTCTATCACATGATGAACATTTCCAGGATTAAACAACTAATGTCCCAGAAAGATAAAAAGAAATTCACCCTGTGTTTATCTTTAATCACATTGATTACTGAGTATCGTAACAAAACAAAACAAAAAATCAGACTACTGCAATTGATTCAAACCAGGAAGATGCAGCTCACCCCACTTCCACTGTAACTCAGAGAATAGACTTTAAAATACTTCTGTTAGTTTATAAATCACTGGATGGCTTAGTACCAAAATACATTGAAGACATGTTGTTGTCATAGCAAGCTTCCAGACCACTCTGGTCTTCTGGTTTTGGTCTGCTCTGTATCCCAAGAACCAGAACCAAACATGGAGAAGCAGCATTCAGCTTCTACAAATCTGGAACAAATTTACTGAAAACGACAAAACAGTCAAAACACTGAGTTCCTTTAAATCAAGGCTAAAAATCCACCCTGTTTAAGAGCTGCCTTTAATAAGTCGAACATTAATCAATGTTTTATGTGTATTTGCTTCATGATTTTGATGATGTCATTTCACAAAATGTTATGTTTATTGCTTGTTTCATCATTTTATGATGAAACATACAATGTTTCATTATAACATTTTATGTTTATTTTTTATGATGTAAAGCACTTTGAACTGCCTTGTTGCTTAAAATGGGTTATACAAATAAACTTGACTATTTAAAGAAAGTGACAATATGAATAATATGTTGAGAATACACGGTTCCTTTACAAAACAATACCCCTTATGAATTATGGAACCATATATTTAGATTACTATCAGTGTCTGCTGATAGTAGACACTTCCTGAACTTATTTGTCAATAGAATTGACTTTTGACAATTGACACCAGAAGAGCTTGTGCGGAGGTCTTGCAGGCTCCCTACCAGACTTAAGTTAGCACAAAAGGTCTCGACACTGTAGCAGAAAGAAAGCAGAACATAAACTCCTACTTCTGTCAAAGACGAAAGAAACAAAAATTAACAACGCTCTCCTCGTTCAACCCAGCAAATATCAGCAGAGGTTGTTTACAGCCGCTGCGAGTTCTGCCATGGTTAACACATTTGTACTCCCTGAATGCTTCATTTATTAAACTGCGCAAGTGCAATTTGTTCACTTAGCTACATGCCCACCTATTTGTTCCTTTACATGACAGGATAGAACTTCCTGTCAAGAGTGGTTTTATTTTTCTCTCGGTGTGCTTCCAGCATTCAAATGTGCTGAACACACAAAGTGCATTGGGGCAGAAGAGGAAGAAAAAAGCAGCAAGACTAAGCAGAGTGCAGTAAACAACGCTTTGGGTCCTTAAATAAAACATTTGTTTGTGATTGAGGCTTCGAGTTGTGAACAGCGTGACCTGTTTTACTGAGAGTCTCCAAACAGCCAGCCTCGTCGCCCTCACAGAAACAGATCCCAGCCCTCCATTTGAAGTCTACGGGCATATTTATATTGCATGAGAACAAAATTTTTTTGACAACTTGAGTGATAGATTCATACGAGGCCTAAATGTTTTCATTTTAAGCACAGGGGGCTGGTCGGAGTCACACAAATGGCTATTAAAAAAAAATTTAACAATACACAGCAAATGAGCTTTTTCTGTTAACATGGCTTTGAGCAGGAGAAAATGGTGCCTGTTTGGAGATGGGGAATGGGGTGAGAAGGCTTCCAGGGAATACAAGCAGCTGTCTGAGTCAACATTTGAAGTAAGTTGTGGAGGAAATGCAGCATGCAGCACTGAGTCCTGCGGAACAATGGGAGCTTATGCATTGCTACCAATGGGAAACACGCAATCAGCACACCTAACCATCCACCATGACAATTTCTAATTGTTAAAATGCCTACTGTTAAAACAAGAAAAATTAAACCCTGACCCAAGTACCTTAAGATTTGCTAACATTTCTGACTATGCAGCAACAGCAACAAACATAGTATAAATCATTTGTTTTAGTATTATGTGTTTTCCAGGCAAATAATTCTACAGAAACACTCGAAAATTTGTGAAGAAATTTAAAAGCCTGACAAAGCATGCGTATCGGTTGCAGGCAGATTGGATTTTGGGGGGTCTTCAGCCCCTACCTCTTTAATCCTTAATGCTCCGGGTGACATTTTTGCGTTTTTTCAAATTTATTTATTTATTTGTTTATTTTTTCTACCTGTGCGTCAGGAGGCCTGCTTGAGCCACTCAACAATAGTATTAAACCCAAAAATAACAATTCAGCTAAATAAATTATTTTGGCTGCCCTTGGTCTAATAATGAGTGAACGGTTCTCAGTGCCTCCCAGTAAATCTACAAATATCTATATAAAGTAACGGCACCACGACTGTCACCACGGCGCACCTCAAAGCCCCAGAACTGCCTGCTCACTGTTCGCTCTCTGCTTCACCTTAACCCAGGGGTGGTCAATCCTGGTCCTCGAGGCCCGGTGTCTTGCAACTCTTAGATGTCTCCCAGGTCTAACACACTTGAATCCAACAGCTGAATCACTTCCTAAGTGCAGTCAAGTTCTCCAGAGTCCTGCTAATGACCTCATTATTTGACTCATGTGTGTTGAAGTAGAGATACATCTAAAGGTTGCAGGAGACCGGCCCTCCAGGCCTGGAGTTGCCCACCCCTGCCTTAACCTAACTTTACTACCAGACGGGTTTGCACAGCTGCTGACAGGATCTGGGTTCGAGGTGAGCATCTAACAGATATGCAGTGGAGCAGCTCAAGCTCTTCATGCAGGGCCGGCTCAAGACAATTGGGGCCTTAGGCAGAATCTAATTTAGCCTCCCACCCCTCTTCCTACCAATAACATCGGTAGGCCTGTCACGATAGCAAATTTTGCTGAACAATTTGCTGAATTGTCTCAAAAAATTATTGCGATAAACGATAATATTGTTTGAAGACCTTTTTACACTGATGTAGTGGAAATGACGTAATAATGCATGCGATTTCCTGCCAAAGATAGATACACTTTATTTTCAAAATAATATTTAACACTGGAACTAATAAACAAAATAAACAAAACAATCAAAAACAAAATGGATTCTCAGTCTCCATTAACAAAAAATGTACTTGATAAAAACTAAACAACATAAAGCCAAAGTGGAAATAAATACTGCATTCAACCTAAAGACTGCAGATTATGAAGTCTGTATACTATATTGCCCTTCAGTAATAATTAGATTTAAATAGAGAAGATGGGCACATCGACTACCTGTGTAGTTCACACTACACAATTTTTTGCTCCTTTTTTCCCCTTACAACAATCTTAGAACATTGGTCTTTCTAAGATTGTGTGGTGTGTTATGGTAGATCGTCGTTGCCGCTCCGATCTAAATTAGGGTTTTTCCCCGACTGGGATCGTTAACGCAGCCTGTTGAATGTGACAGGCAGCCAATCAGAAAGCGCGGATTCTCCTCCGCGCTTTCTGAGGGTAAATTACGTCGGGAATCCCAAACAGCTGACACGGCGCAACCCGAAGTCCAGCGGACATTGGAGATGATATGTGGAAACAACATTAATGTTTATTCAACATGCAAAGAATATAGAAATGACAAGAGGAGGAGTTGGAGCGAAATTGCTACCGCAGTTGATAAACCTGGTAACTTTTCAGCTGTTCTTCGTTAACATGACGTACATAGGTTCTAATGATTTTCATTCAGTCAGGACTGACACTAGCCACATGCATTGCAGGTAGATTGTAGTAAAGCACTGATTAATGCCTGGTTTTAAAATTAGTTCACTGGACTTGTAGCCATTATTTTGTCCCCATTGTTGGACACCACACGGCAGGACCGAACCCGATCGAACCGTTATACCTAGGATTTCTGTCGGCTGTGTGGTCTGTCAGGTTTTGAAAATGGGCCGACAATCGGCCGAGAGCTCTAAGATCGTGTAGTGTGCGCTGGGCATTACACTAAGGAAATGAGGAAGGAGGGTCAATGGAGAGCACCGGAGTTGAGCCTTTTTTCATTCGGTGTCATCAACAGAAAGAGAAAAAGGCCGGAAGAGACGATAATGCCGATAATTGAAATGACGTCGACAGTTTTAATTTATCGTACGATTAATTGATTTATCGTTTATCGCGACAGGCCTAAACATCGGCATTACTAACAGTGTTTAAAATAGATTTAAGGCACTTTTCCACTAGACCAACTCTATCCGGCACAGTCTCGGTCCGCCTCGGCCAGATTTGCTTTCCACGAGCTCAGCCCGGCTGTTCTCAGAATTTAGTACCTACTTCAGGGGTAGTACTAGCAGGACTGAGCCAGGTGCCACACCAAAACCATTTGATTGACAGCTGACTGCATTCATTGATTGGCTCACGGTTTATGTCACTGACAACTTCAAAACGACCTTTAGCGTTTAGAATTTAATTTTAGATGTGGACCTCGGACATGCTAGCTGAGAGCTGTATATTCAGGAGCAGCAGCAGGAATACATGCAGAATGACCGTGAATTAGCAGCGCTGCTAGCAGATTGTTTCTCTGAAACACAGACAGAACTAGAAAGCGTGCAATTCCTATGAAAATGCAAGTGTGAATGCTGAATGCTTATGGTGAAAATGGCAAAAGCGTTTGAAGTCAATTGCAACGAATACCAAGTGTTAAAGCAGGCATTAGGAGAGCAAGCTGAATAGTATGAAAGTTGAATGGTGAAAATAGCACAAAAGTATGCATGAGAAGAAGCACAGTGCAACCAGAAAACAGGAACTCAATAGTGTGAATGCTGCGTCGTAAGTATCGAGTCCGATGCTGTCGTGGGGGGGGGGATGTTGTTTTGTTACTCATTCTGCTGCAAATTGGCTCAATTTTGACGCGCGAGACATAACCGGTAAAATCTGGTTTAGGATTTTCAAAATAAAAGTTCCAGAAGTAGTTCATTATTTCTTGCGCGGCCTGGTACCAATTGGTCCGCGGCCCGGTGGTTGGGGACCACTGCTGTAAACCACATATGTGCAACCTCCAGATTCCAGGTTAATTGGCCGAGCTTAAAATCAATCACTGATTATTGGGCATTATTTGCAATAATGTGAACAAACCCAGCGCAAACACAAAGATTGCAGATAACACCATATTGTAGCCATGTTAACACAATAAGAAAACTATCAATATGATTCGTTGCACTTTTACAAAGTAAACTTCCTAATTCAATCTTAAATGTACAATTTATTATTGTATTTTATCTCTGCTGAACCCATTAAATAAAATGTAATAACATCGTCATTCTCAATAAATGAATGTTAAAGTTTTAGATCCATGGTCTCTGTTACAACGCAGTTATAAATAGGGGCCCCAGAATGTCTGGAGGGGCCTAACAGCAGCTACTGAGTTTTCTTTGCCAACATCAAAAAATTATATAGAGTTAACCCCTCTGAGCTTTTTTGATCTTTAAAACAGTCTGCAGCCAAGTTGATACGGAAGTTAAACAGTCAGATATTATTAGGGTTTATTTAGTAAAATGGCGACAAATTTGCTTATTTCATACCATACTTCGCAACCAGTGACCTTTTCTACTATGGTCTGTTTAAAACCTACAGTCTCAGATCAACACAGAAAACCCTCATTATATTTATTGGGGAAAACATAGACTACATTTGCTTTGCATTGCCCCCACATGATGACAATGATATAGTATGATCTGATTAAATATTAGATTTTTGATTAATATGGGTTGTTGCTATGTTGCTGTATCTTGTGTATCTTGTTTTAAGATCTTGTGCAATAAACTTTTTAGCAGAGAGACGCAAATTTATGATGATCAGATTATGCTTGACTCTGCATGGTCCTGGTCGATTGGAACCCAGTGTTCTGATCTGATCCGAATCATTATTGTGTTGAATAACATGGACTTTCTCCATTCAATATGCTAATATTAGTTTATAAACGAATATTATCCAAAATGCTATGATTAGCTTAAATGTTGTCAGAAGCATGCGGGGTATCGCCAGCATGTCGACTTATATTGACTTTCTCCATTAAATATGATAAACATAGCTAATAAATAAAAAAATAGCTAAAATGCATATTTTAGGTACTAAGCTAATGTTACCATAAGGTCTATCACTAGCATATTGAGTCACTAGAATGTTGATGCTACCAAATGTGAATTAGGTGCGATTTGTTTGGAGTGAAGCAACTAGGCTATGCAAAGCATAATTTTGTCAGGTGTGTTTGATGTTACAGCAGTAATAACCAGGAAGTAAAGGTTGCAAAGGTTCACACACATCTCAAGAAGATGGAAAGAGGTCTTCAGAAACATGTTGCTACTTCAACACATAGTTTTCCATAAAAAACTATGGAAATATGGCTACTAATGCAGACTAAATTTCCCCAACATGTGCAGTTGGATAATTATATTTTGAAGCTGTTGGTTCACTTGCAGTAAAGGTGTTATAAATTTAACTGCATCTAGATCTGCTTGGTTGGATAAACCACAGCATGAAAGCAAAATGACAAAATTGTCATTTTCAGTAAGGCAAAAATTGCTATACCTAATTATGCAATTGTATAAACATTTTCTATTTACTACCAAAATAGAACAACTATAAGTAGTGGCAAAAAATATTGCAGTTATTTCATTGAGAAGCCTCTAACTAACTAACTAACTAACTAAGATTACTCTTTTTAGTTGTCTTGTCACTATTTTTAACCCAAAACATTGGTTTTAAAAATTGGTGATTTTTGTTTACCCATTTTTTGACCCAAAGCAATATCAGCAGTTCACTTCCTTACTGCAGTTTGACAAATTTGAGTTTGTACCTTTTCTTTACTAGCAAAGAAACATTAAAAATAATTTTGATTTTCTCAAATTTGCGTCCCCATTTTGCAACAGCACAAAGCACCTGTGTATACAGGATTATCCAGCTGTCAGGTGTGTTTGATTTCTATGAGTTCACTACATAACATTTGGTTTTTCAAGTTTTCAAAGTAAAGGTCTTTCTCTTTCATTTTTATTTAGTTTTGATTCAGGGCTCATTAAAGGCTGTCTGTTCACACACAGTCACCAGCCAGAATTCCACAGTTACCTCTCCATCTCCCCTTTCTGCATTTTGTGCTGAAATAATTGACTGTGCCTGTTTGGAGGCGGATTTACAATTGTCTAATTGTAGCGAGCGTCGTCATGGGGACTGTCAGCCCATCAGTGAATAGCCCTACTTGGCAATGTTTGGCTAAAACAGGGCTTTGTGCAGAGAGACACAAATTTATTATGGTGAATCAGATTATGTTTGGCAGAAAAATCAATAGGCTGACCACCACTCAGGACTGGATGCTTATTTTGATAAACAGCTCTGTGGAAGTAACCTGCTCTGATGCGTATTTACTCTGAATTAATGAACGAAAGTTTACTTTCCAGGGGATCACAGCTGGGTTCAACTTCAATACCCTCAAAATTGCAAAGTTTTCATACAAACAACCTTAGAATTTCAACACAATTTGTCAATATGGCTTTCATTCATTAGTAGCTCAACAGGAACATAAATAGAGAAAGAGTGAGAAGACAATAAATGTACTATGTCTGAGAATCAAACTCAGGACAGCTGCATCACAGACTGTAGCCTCTGCATATGGTACACATAATAATAATTTATTGATTTTGTTTTGTTTTACATGCTTGTTTAGAAGCAATAAGTTTTTCTTTACCGTTACATTCTAGAGTGTGAAGAGAACCTTTTTCTTTGCGAAATGTTTGTTACCTTGTGGGTGTGTCATTTGTAGCAGCCATCTTGGGAACCTGCTAAGAAGGAGGCCTGGCTCAAACCCAGCTCCTCTATCAAAATAGCAGTGCTAAGACCTGGAGTTTAATTGGCTCCAGGGGTAAATTGAGAAGGCAAGGTTAACCAGTACATAAGTGGACTTCTGGATGTAGCAGAAGGACTGCTGGCAGGACTGCCATTTTGAACTCTGCTGTGTTGCTGGAGTCTTAATAATTCAGCTTTGTTTGCAGTACAGCCAAGTTTGCTGACTTATTTTTTCCCTCACACTATCCCTGTGTAGTTTAGGTTCTCTGTTTATGATTTTGTTCCATTTGCAATTTCACTTGACTCCTGTAAAGTGTGTTTAGAAAAGCGCAATACAAATCAAATTTACTATTATTATTATTATCTGGGAATACATATCCATTTATATGTGTTTTGGCCAATCATACACACCAAAACTCAATTTTATGTCACTAAAAACGATTACTTATAAAAACTCCAAATAAATGGAATCATATAAATGTAACATTTGCTACATTATTGAGAATATCAATGCTGCTAAATGTGAATCCGTTTTACAAAGTTAGTGTTAATGGTTTCAACATACATAAGTTAAAAGATTTGTTTAACATTTAAATTTAAGATTTTAAGCTTACTTTGTAGAAGTTTAAAGAACAATCTTTATAATTAAGATTGTTTTGTTACCACAGCTACAATCTGATACTGTGATTGTATCTTCTGGTTTTAGCTCTGTTTGCTCACGAATATATTTCAGTAAACTACAATTGTCACTGTTGGCCAATTAAACTATGGCATTCTCCCAGAATTTACTAAATCCATGTTCAAATGAATTTTTTAGTGGTGCTGATGTTCTTAGCAGCAAAAGGGACCCCTAAATCAAATTCCGCTCAAGGCCTCATACAACCTTGGACTTGTCTTGAGCTCTGCACTGCACATCTCTGCTGGATGTAGAGCGGCAAATGGAGAGATTTAATTTATGTGGCTCTTCCATTTCGTGTCTGTTGAGTTTTTAATAATTGCCACAGAGACTATTTTGGTTGCCCAAGCTTTATGGGATGAGTTTTTCTGATTAAGTAGACAAAGCATTTGATATTTGATCCATCATGTAACTGGAAAATTAGTAAGGAAAAATAAGAAAATAAAATAAAACCAGCGGGATGGGTGACTGCGAGGGGGGCGCGAAAGCTCCTCCACTCAACCGCTTAATCACTAGCCAACCGGACCACATACATAAACCTTATCAGCGCAGGCTGAGCCACGCACTGGGCAACGTGTTGAGATGTAAACGCACACGCCGCACATAATTCTTTGTTCACAAAGATAAATCATTTTGAGTCGCTCAACCCGCAACTCTGAATGTGTGACTAAAGATTATACCATAGAGCTGCATAAGCAGAGCAAACGTGGTGGTAGGCCTGTCACGATAGCAAATTTTGCTGAGCGATTAATTGTCTCAAAAATTATTGCGATAAACGATAATATTGTTTGAAGACCTTTTTACACTGATTTAATGGAAATGACATAATAATCCATGCGATTTCTTGCCAAAGATAGATACACTTTATTTTCAAAAGAACACTAAACACTGGAACTGATAAACAAAATAAACAAAACAACCAAAAACAAAAATAAAATGGTCTCCATTAACAAAAAACTCACTTGAAAAAAAAAACTAAACAACATAAAGTAAAAGTGGAAATAAATACTGCATTCAACCAAAAGAGTGCAGATTATGAAGTCTGTATATTATGTTGCCCTTCAGTAATAATTAGATTTAAATAGAGAAGATGGGCACATCGACTACCTGATGCAATAGTTCACACTATAAGATTTTTGCTCCTATTTTTCCCTTTACAACAATCTTAAAACGTTGATCTTTCTAAGATTGTGTGGTGTGTTACGGTAGATCGTCCTCCGATCTAAATCAGGGATTTTCCCCGACTGGGCGCTTTAATGCAGCCTGTTGAATGTGACAGGCAGCCAATCAGAAAGCATGGATTCTCCTCCACACTTTCTGAGGGGAAATTACAGAGGGGAATCCCAAACAGCTGAACGGCGCAACCCAAAGTCCAGCGGACATTGGAGATGATATGTGGAAACAACATTAATGTTTATTCAACATGCAAAGAATATAGAAATGACAAGAGGAGGAGTTGGAGCGAAATTGCTACCACAGTTGATAAACCCGGTAACTTTTCAGCTGTTCTTCGTTAACGTGACGTAAATAGGTTATAATGATTTTCATTCAGTCAGGACTTTACGCTGACACTAGCCACATTCATTGCAGGTAGATTGTAGTAAAGCATTGATTAATGCCTGGTTTTAAAATTAGTTCACTGGACTTGTAGCCATTATTTTGTCCCCATTGTTGGACACCACACGAACCGATCGAACCGTTATACCTAGGATTTCTGTCGGCTAATGTGTGATCTGTCAGGTTTTGAAAATGGGCCGACAATCGGCCGACAGCTCTAAAATCGTGTGCGCTGGGCTTTACACTAAGGAAATGAGAAAGGGAGGAGTCAGTGGAGAGCACTGGAGCTGAGCCTTTTTTTCATTCAGTGTCATTAACAGAAAGAGAAAAAGGCCGGAAGAGACGATAATGCCGATAATTAAAATGACGTCGATAGTTTTAATTTATCGTACGATTAATCGATTTATCGTTTATCGCGACAGGCCTTTTAAACTTGACTCCTACCTTGAAAAACTCTGCAGAGAAACATAAGTCTTCACAGGGGACTGATGTAGATATTCATAAAGGTCTTTCTGTGTCCAGTTTAAGTCAAAGGAAGTGATCAACGTCGAGGTAAACTGTAACGGGTACCAGGGTTCCAGACCCGTCAGCAGCAGATGAAGGTGAAAAATGTAAATGGAAATGAGCACATGGGAGACGCAGTCTGTGTTACTCCAATTTCTCTCATCTTATTTATTGAACAAACCAGCTCATTTAACTGTCAATACAGCCCAATTTATAGTTCGGTAATTTACTGTACAAATTACACATATTCATCATTGACATAAACATCAACATTTGCTTTCCTTAAACCAGAAATAATCAAATAACATCATATTTTGTCCCAATTCCCTCAGGTAACATGTACCTTCCATTCACTGCACTTTATATGTATATTTAATCACACACAGTGACATATTTAATGGGAATGCATCTTAAAGTTATTGTAAACTGGCATAACTATATTAGGATTCAAACTACTTTAATTAAGTGAATGCATTACATCACAATTTAACCTTTCAACATTGTTCAGAACACAAATAAACCCTGGAGTCTGATCTACATATCCCAATAGCCTATTATCTGCCGCTACAGTGTGCTAACCAACTAGCATCACGGCATGTTAGCTACTCCCTCTAGCCACTGCTGGCTCCGAAATACAACAAAACTCTTTCGATATCTTTACACTTTGACGCATTTCCTTAAACATTTCTCTAACGGTACCAAATAATAAAAAAGTACTTTCTTAAAACGAACTTGAAGGTTATTCTCACCTGAAAAATGTATGGAAATGAGCACATGGGAGACGCAGTCTGTGTTACTCCAATTTCTCTCAGCTTATGAGAAAACGGCAGAGCAACAGGCAGCTCAGAGCCTCCATGCGCCACCTACTGGTGAAACACCATTACTACACCCATCGTCAAAGAAATGCATGCTCCTTTTTTCCTATTGTGAGCACACACCCGTGGGCATCACAAAACGTTAGACATCAAGCAGCAACGGTGCACGATGCAAGGTGCATATAGGCGACCGTGGTGTGATTGGTATGCGCTCCAGGCGTTGTGGCTATTCTATGTAGTGATGATGTTGGTAAGAGGGGCATGAGTTTATTTGAACAACTGCATACATGAGTGACATAGTGTTCGACATCACTCTGTATATTTGGCCAATAGCAGATTACATAGGCATAACTTCCTTAAAGACTGGTGTGGACGTCTCCCCACCAACTTTGGCCTGACGAGGACAGTCCGCACCAATATTTCCTGCACCTTCTTTTCTTTATATGCCTGCATCTAGTGCGTACAGTAATGTTGTTTAAAGCATAAACAGCCAGTTAATGCTTTTTAAAATTCCTTTGTAAAATGTAAATGGCAAGTTCGCTCAGTGATCTAGTGGATTGGACATCACGTGACTTACTGTGCGCCGTGGCAATGCGCCACATGCGCTGCTGCTTTGCATTGAGTCAGGAATATCGTGGTCGGAGAAATGACACAATGGACCTTACCAGAGGGGCCGCGTTTCTTTGGCTGATGCCCATTCTACATGGTCACGTGCGTGGCCGTCTCACAAACACACTTAGCTTCCCGTTAGCTAAGTACAGCATAATGGCAGTAGCTACTGATACAACTTCTACACCTTGAAGCCTGTCTGCTACACAGTCTTACGTTAGCTAAACAGATGTGTACTGTATCTGACATACACTAAAGATTTTATTTTAGCAGAAAAGGCTTTGGACTAAACTGTTACTTGTGTTAGCCACTCTGGCACCAAGTACAGCTAGTCAATCAACCTGCGCTGATTAATAGTCGAGAAATAAATATCAAGCCTGGAAACTTGATATCGTAACGGACTGAATGTTATGTTTTTAACGTAATCTTTGCCCCTCTTGCGGGGCGCAGGCAGTTGTCACGGTAACAGGTGTGCTTAAACTACAAGGAGAGAGAGAGAGTAAAAAGGACGAGTGGTTTTGAGTTGATCACCTGTTCGGGTTGTTTTACCTTTGTTTACCTTTGCTGTGGCGCATTACAGCAGCTGTAGTTTTTAAACGTTGGACTAATTACCTCGTTCGTTTGTGAGTATACGTCATTCACAACAAACATCAAATAGAACAAATATTTCATAAAATTTTAACAAACAAATGGCTTCTACCGTGGTAATTATGTGAAATTAAATTAATTATATCCCAGCTTCTTAAGATTTGCCTTTACCTTTACAGAGCACTTTGGTTCCTCCTATCAGTCTGTAGCTTCTCTTATTGAGGTCATCAAACCAAATTTCAGATCTACCATAACTGACTGACACCTGCTGGCCTCAAGTTTACAACCAGCTTGTGACTGAGAAACCAGTAACCTCCTCCAGATGATGACATGAACTTGTTAGTTCCTCTATCCATTGAAGTAGCTGATATATTGTGAAAATCCGGTAGAAATGATGCACTAATCGAGTCATGTTTATGTAACCGGTGTATACCATTAGTGTTCTTTACTGATCACTTGGTCTTATACAGTCGGTTAACCTTGATGTGTTCTGCGTTGTGTTCAGATGAAGAAGGGAGTCAGACCACAGGAGTTGTTGGTTGTTCTTTAATGCAGGTTGCTGGCAGAGGCCTGCACAAATAGAAATAAAAATGCCCTTTAACATGCAGCTCTTCCATTCACAGGAGTCGGAATTCCCCTAGCAGACAAACACATGGAGAAATCCTGTGACTAACTAACAACAATATCTGCTCTAACATTTAAGAAAAATGTTTTTAACTTGTTCAAAAGAATACTCCTCTGTATGGATTTAAACAAATTAACATTCACAGCTGCATGTACTTACAATTATTTTATATATTTCATAAAACGTGAGCGTAACCTAAAGCAAAGAAATGTTCCTACCTCTTCTCAGGCAGCCTAGCGCCAACTGAAGGTAGTACAGTGCTGATGTCATAAGACACTCTCTTAAAGTGACAGTACAGGTACTAGTGCTTATCAAAATAAGTAACATAATAAAATTCTTAAAATATAACAAAGAAATAGGATTCTTCAGTGTTAATCAGGATTTGGTGAAATTTCAAACATTATAATAATAAAAAATAAAGCACATTTTCTAAAGTTGTTACATTTACATAGAAACAACCAGCGGCGAGGCTTTGCTTGTGAGACGTGCAGTCACGTGGGTCGGTTGTGGGCGGAGCTTGGTAAGGTCCATCAAGCAAAGAATCTGAAAAAGGGACGCAAAGTTTTGATATTGTCAACACTATTATAGCAAGACAACAAGGTCCAAAGGGATCACATTTCACAGGTTAGTAAAAAGTTTTAATAAAAAAAAAAAAAATATATATATATATATATATATATATATATATATATATATATATGTATAGAGAGAGAGAGAGAAAGTAGGTTACCTATGCTAGCCTAACTTTTATCACCTTAACATGTACTCTTGCCGCACAGTTCGGAGTATTTCGGTTCAATAAACACAAAAACAAGGCGACCTACATAGATTTTGTGACAGATAATCAGGACAGCAGGTGTTTAAGTTAGCTAATCAACCACCGCTAGTGTTCAGGCTATCCCTTGCTAATGATCGCAAAATGGAAATTCAAAAACATAAATCTGCAACCGATATAAGGTTCCGTTTGGTGTTTTTTTTTTTTTTTTACATACTTTTTTGTGTGATGCACTTGAACTAATCTGTGCTCTGCGCTCCCGAGGCTTTTGTTTACTGGTTGCCATGGCAACGAGTCTGGGTGACGTTACCTCGTCACCGACTCAGAAAAAAATAACACAGTCACTGTTTTACTGCATTTTTCCCTGGACAAATTGCATCATTTGTTTGGAGAACGTGGACATATTCAGAGCAATCATCAAATAGGATGAAATATTTCATAAAGCATATAGGAGTCAAAGTTTGTTACATTTTAAACCATGACTCAGACAGCGACAATTAAGTAAAATTAAATTATTGGCCAATATAAAAGAGAAATTAGTTTTGTTCTGTCTTGTATCTTTACAGAACTGACAGAAACCAAACTATTTATAGAGTTTTATGCAGAGAGAATATATATATTTTTACATATCCAAACATCAGCATCTCAGCTTTAAGCCACATTTTATAGAATCCAGTAATATTGATGGTCACTCAATTGATGCCCCAACCAAACCCAAAAAAGGTTTTGCGTGTTTAATTTTAAAGACACATCATATCTCATCTGCTATGTGTGAGTCAGCAGGACAAAAGGTTTTGCCAACCAACTCAGGGACAGCTGTGGAGTCAGAATCACATAATTGAAAAATACAAAGTTTGCACAAACAATGATTAATTTGGTTTACACAGAAGTTACTTCTGCTTTTGAAATGTTTAATAACATTTTGATTGTTACAGAATCTCATGTTGTTTGTTATTAGCACTTGATAAAATCAGACAATAAAAAGCAACTATGTGATAATTTTTCACAAAAAATATTGATGAATTGTGAAACTGTTTAACTGTAGGCAAGCAAATATACAGACTTATTCCATAAATTAGAATATGACTGAAAAGTTTCTCTCTCAGCAATTCCATCACCAAGTGAAAGACTTTATATAGATTAATTAAATTACTTCAGTTTTAATATTTATATTTCGTAGTATGTTTAATACCTGCTAAAAGGTTATTTTTGAAAGGTACTATTAATCTGACAAGCCTGATCAGGATGCATATCCTAATTTATTGAATAAGACTGCCTGTCATTCACATGTAAGTTTTGGCCTTATTCTTAGCACTAAAAAGAAAAGGTCTTCCAGTGGGTGCATCAGCCTGCCTCGCCTCTCCTCTCCCCCGGGGCTCCTCCTCCTCCCCACCAAGTTGCAACACAAAGTTACACCCTTGAGCAGATATCTCTGATGAGATGCAACACCCTCTCAACTCTGAGATAACCCATCTCCTCATGAAGCTCCTTAAAAACAAGTGCATGATACTTATTTGGAAGGAGGAGTTGGGAGCGACTTGCTGTTTTGCGGTGGAGTAATTCATTTTCATCCATATATAATCTGTGTTTTTGTCTTATCAGAGCAGCAGTCCCCCTGTTCATCTTGTGCCAGCCACCTTTTGGCTTTTTCTGTGCAGTAACACATCTCAATACTTAACTAATCACTGGATCATCCTGTTGAACTTGTCTTGGAGCCATTCTACTGATGTCTTTGTGTTGCTGGGTAGTTTCAGACTCCTGAAACTGAACAGCAATTGTTTGAATAACACGTTTCCTCACCTCTGGATGTACGATATTTGTGCAGGTTTGCATGTGTACTCCTCCATGCTGAGTGACATCGGGGAGAGACCATCTGCATCTCCATTTACTTTGCTGAACTGGAAATCAGCCAGTTCAGCAACCCATTGATGAGTGGCTATAATCAGTTTAGCTGTGGAAAGCACCAGTAACGTGCGGTCAGGGGAGGCAGGTGTCATCATGGAAGAATAATATAATAAGATAATTTATATTGCTATTTTCATGCTGTGTTTTGTACTGTACCGTATTTATTTTTCATTTAACTTTACCAATTTTGTCTCTCCTTTTCCACATTTTCCACTTCTTCCTCACATCGTTGCCTCTATGAAACCTTCAAAACAAAAACGGGAGCCATCTTACTTTTGACAGAGTGAAAGAATTACAAAATTACAAAATCTCGGTTAGCCTTTATACGGGGGCTGAACTCCGGTATTACACCAACCACTATAGCTAATATCAGCTGGTATTTTGCCGGTGGACATAAATACAGTATAGTTATCGCGTTACTATTTCAAATCCAGTAATCAGATTAAAGTTACTTACCCAAATCTCTGTGCGTTACCATTTTCTTTTGTAATGTAATTTTATTTCCTCTACACGTCGAGTGAGCGCCATTTCTATGCGACAGCAGCACCTGATCGCCGTGACAGAAATGTAAACAGTGGAAAAAGAGAGAGATGCGCATTTTGTTGCTGGAAAAACAGTAACTATTTTGAGTTTCTGTCGCCAAGTCCAATTATTACAAGCAGTTTTGGGCTTGTTGTTTATAAAATCACTTGCAAATTTAATGAGTCGTGGTTGCGCTTTTTTGGGCTTGTTTTTGAATGTGAAGTTGCTTATTTGGGTTTTGAAATAAGTAGAGGCACATAAAAAGCCCCATAATTTGTCTGACATCCATTTAGTTTTAGTCAGGCTCTCCCTGTCCATCATTTCCCGGATGGTCCATTCCGCTGTATCATTCTTAATGTCAAGTTAATATATTTGCTGTGAATGACATCGAACTTCGCATTGCGCTTCAAAAAACTGCAAACGTCGAGACTAATATGAACAGCACAATAAACGTGAAAACAGCCACAAATGAACGTGCCCAACTAGAGGCCATTATAATCATTTAAATTAAGATAAGTGTCACAAATCTATGCAGCGGGCTATCTGAGTTGTGTAGCCACAGGAGGATCACTGAGTTCCGCTTGTTGAGGAAAAATGATTATTTTTAGTGCTTAATACAGTTAATCTTACTGCATGTGTAAAAGGTATATTGAACATTCTTATTTTGAACAAATTTCTTAATTTTGAACAGGTTTGTGTTAAGGATTTAAAACTAAACTATTGATGGGTAAGTATTCAAAGTACAGGAACCAAATGCAGATCAAAGGGGATCTCTCAATGAGGCTCCTGTTGTGTTATCAGAGGACAGGAGGCCATAAAATTAGCATCTCCTGGAGGGCAGTATCACTTGAGCCTGGAGGAGAGAAGTCTGTTTGGTTCACAGAAGATCAAAAGTCTTCCAGAACCAACATCTGGGATGGTGTAAAACTGAATACAACATAGAATGTTGAAACCACTAACATTTAATTTCTAAGACATTTTTCTAAGTACTAATAGGATGTTTTTAACGAAGATTGTATTATCTAATTCTAGAACTACTAATCTAGTAAATGATGAATGTATTTGAAAATTGTACTATCTGTGACAATATCAGAATCAAATGGAAATTGTTTGAATGAAAATGTTTTGTTTAGTATTAGAAAATTGCTCAGGATTTATGCTAAATGGGGTTTTGGAAAATGATTGTGTTAACTTGTATACTTAGGATTGAATATTATGTTTCATAGGTTAGAAAAGGAATTATACCTCATTTTGTTCTGTTGATTTTATGTGTTATTTTTGGCAAGACTCAATCTTTTGAGGTGCTGGGTGCAGAGGAGCAAAACTGGGTTTTGTGAAGATAACCTTTCCTTGAACCAAATTACTGGATTTAAGTTTGTCCTGAGAATTTATGTAAGGAGAGATAACGGGAGAGACTCCGGATTCCACAGGTATCTGTGAAATCTTATCTTATGTTTTTCTTTACCCAAAACAGTTCTTTAGAGGGAACTGAGGTTGAGGTCGTGGACTCCTACAAATATCTTGGGCTGTGGCTGGACAGTAAACTGGATTGGTCAAAACACACTAGCCACCTGTATGGGAAAGTGCAGAGCAGGATGTACTTCCTGAGGAGACTGCGGTCCTTTAACATCTGCAGCAAACTGCTCTGGATGTTCTACCAGTCTGTGATTGCCAGTGTCCTCTTCTACACCGTGGTGTGCTGGGGAGGCAGCATATCCAAGAAGGACACGTCCAGACTGGACAAACTGACCAGGCGTGCCGGCTCTGTGGTCGGCATGAAGCTGGACTCTCTGGTGACGGTGGCAGAGGCGAGGACACTGAACAAACTGCTGGACATCATGAACGATAGCAGCCACCCTCTACACGTCGTCATCAGCAGCCAGAGGAGCCTGTTCAGTGACAGACTGCTGCTTCCAAGTGCCGGACCAATAGATTTAAGAACTCTTTTGTCCCCCATGCCTTCAGACTGTACAATTCCTCATTGGGGGGGGGGGGGGGGGGGGGGGGGGGGTGACACAGGACAGAGGATGGAAGGAGTAGTGACCCCTTGTATTTTTCTCCATACTTATCAGGTCAAACCACATAGTGCAATACGATATCACTGGTCAATCTATCCGCCAAATTCTTATATATTTTTTTGTGTTGTATTTATATTTACTTATATTCTTATATTCTATATTCTTATTCCTTGTTTCTTGCATAATTTAAGGTTTTTCTTGCATAATTTAAGGTTTTGGTTACTCACATTTGGTGTGTACCTTAGTATTTAATTTGTATTTTGTATTCTTTTGCACTTTTGCTTACTGTGTGTTAACTTTGTTTTTTTGCCTGGGAGCTGCTGGTAACTTCAATTTCCTGAGGGAGTCTTCCCAAGGGATCAATAAAGTACAAGTCTAAGTCTAAATGACCGTAGAACCCAGAAGGCCAGGATGCAGCTGTTTGCTCTTTTGTTGAACCAGAGAGCAAATGGCCTTTGATCTTTGGCGTAAATTAGGGGGAGTTCTAAGTTTTTCTGAGTGTCCAAGGTAGCTTCCAGTTGGTCAACCAGAGGTACGCCTTAATTGAATATATTAAAAAGGAAAGACACACCTTCAGTATAAGAGTTTGTGCACAGGAGTAATAATTCAGATAGCTGCCACTATTTTGCTTTTTTGCATCAGCTCTCTCCAAAGACGCATCTTTGCCTTTTCTTTGTCTTTTCTTTCTCTATTTTTTTGCTGTCTCAGGTAATGAATGTATATCTCTGTTCCTCTGCGGTTTTGTTGTTAATTCATACGTTGCTTTGTATGGGATTAAACTCTGTAATTCTGTGACGTCAACACGCATTGTTGTTTTCCTTGTGGCCGCACGTCGCCCGCTGAGAGGACCTGGGATCCAGAGGAAGAGAGAGCCAAACTGTTTTTCCAAAGTTAATTTATAAATTATTCTTCCTTAACACGCTAAAACATCAATCGCAGGGCAGTAACACAGAACCTGGAGGTTGGGGCAGGGAGGGAGGAGACTCTAAAATCCTACTTGTAGAGTTTTCTAGACAATAGTGGATTACACAAAAACATGCAAAATTACTTTTTTTTGTACTGTGGTAACCATTAAACAATCTCCCCTTCAGTTCAACCTTATAAATAGACACATAATTGATGTTACCATTATAAAATAATTTGCAATTAAGTACTGGCAAAGCTCAATGTAATTTTGACAGGTGGTGGAACATTATTGTCAACAGCTGCTGAAAATAACTAAAAAAGTTACTTTTAATGTAACTTAGTTACTTTCCAAATCGAGTAATCAGTAATCTAAGTTGCTTTTTCAAGAGTAATCAGTAATCTGATTAAAATTCCTTTTTCAAACTAACCCTGCCATCACTGCTGAGATCTAGGTTTCAGGTGGATCAGAGTTCACTCTTTTTCGTCCGCATCATTTTTGAGTGTTGATTTCATACCTCCCCAATTTAATGCAACTTTCCACTCAAGCAAACTAGAGTTTAATTAAAGCAAACTAATCAAGGCTGGTGTAAATGCGCCCTTAAACAAAGAAATGTTGGAGCCTCTTGCTGGTCTCTTGACCCTCTTTATATGACTCCCAGTATCACCTAATTACAGTTTGTGTTTTGAATGGGGCTGAAGAAAATAAGCTGCAACACAAATAGAGAAATTACCTTTATTTCATCTTTTAAATATGGATATTACTGGCTTTGAACACAGCGGGAGTCCAGGAGCCCTGCACTCTTTCTATTCATTATGCCGTGGTACCTCAGCAACGGCCTATAGTGCCCTGAAATAAAAGACCAATGAACGATGCACATCCTGTATTGGTTTGCTTGCTGAATACCAGAGTGAATTTTCAAATGTATTTATAATGGCCTTATTAAAGCCTCCTTTGATCTGAAGAATGCAACAATAACAGAATCGTCTATGTTGTTTGCAGCTAAAACCCACAGTGGTAAGAAATGGCAATATTAACTGATTCTTTTCAGGGGTATTAACTTCTTATTTTCTTTTAATCATGAAAGGTAATCTGTATCAAAGGTGAGAAATGAAGGGAGGAGGGCTATTGCAGTTATTCTTTTCTATCATTGATGTAAAGCTGTTTCTTTGTAAATGTAATATTCTATTTGAAATACAAACAGCTTTAATTATTGAAACTGACACTTCATCCCACTCGGAGAAACCGCCAGCTGTTGACTTTGAATAAAGGAACGAGTATTCGAGAGGATTTCTGTGCTCAACACTGATGATGAAGATGGTATTTGGAAGTGGCTCATCTGTGGTTAAGAGATACTGAAACAGGCAGAGACAAAGACAAGTGATCTGATGAAGTCATGATTAATGTGAGAGGGTTTTATTGTAAGGCTGAGCGTCCACCGTTTCTGTGCTTGATTTTTAAATTATGTTTGAGTTTAGTTAGATGGAAGAACAAACAATCAGGACAATATCAGATAAATCTCAGGGTCATTAGGAAAGTGTTGCATGTTGAGATGTTACAAATAAACAGGAAGAAAAAACAATGCAGATAACTTATTTGCAAAACTACAGATTCAAAGAAAAAAGCAAAAACAATATATAAATCTAAACATCTGTCCTTTGTTTCCATGTCACAGGAAGATATGATAATAGGAGGAAATAACTCCTAATTCTGTAGGAAACAGTTTGACAACCACATAAACCAGACTACCATGACTTTATGTGAGTGTAAAATAAATTCTATCATAACATTTCACTGTATGCAATGTAGATACTTCACTCACCACAACATGCTTGATGCTCAAAACTACAAGCGAAACTGGTGGCTCTGGACAATTCAGCTCGAGTCAGGGGATGCGACTTCAAGTATTCAGATTTAACCCTCACTTATAAAGCATTGACTTTTCATTCAGTTAGCCTGTTGATCCTTAAATACACAACAGTACCTAAAGGAGTGTTTTGCACCTGACGCAGCGAAACACTATGAATTCCACACCCTTAATCCTAGTGCATACATGGATTACATCAATAGACATACACAATTTTCAAAAACATGACATGTCTCAAAATATTTTAATTTTAATTTCAATTTATTTTTAAATTTTAATTTTAATTTCACTGCTCTGTTAGACTCATGAGCCAATGCACTCTGGTGCTTCATTTGCTCTACTGCGCCATCAAGTGGACAACATATGTAAAATAGGCAACGTGAACATTTATCTTTTCTTGTGCTTATTGCCACCAGAGGGCGTATTTCGTTTTGAGTTCTGAGTGTGTCTGAAGGGGGTTGGGTTATTTAAGGTCAAGTGTGATTCTGTTCAGGTGTTGCTAATGGGAAGAGGCAAACAGTTTTCTTCTGTGCTTGATTTTGATTTATGCCAGATTTATATGGAAAATGGCAAGACAAAGGACATTGTTCTGATAATAAATGACTTTATTATAAGTCAAAGTGAAGAACAGCAGGACGAACCTTAACTGAATGCACGTAAAACCAATGCCTACCAGGAACAGCAATCAGTAGCCTAAAATATAGGATTTTAGCCGCTACAGTGAAAACAACATGAAGCCTTACAATTAATAAACAAGTTTTCCTCTGCTCCATTCCTACACACCTGCTTGCTCTGTCTTATGTGCTGCTTTTTTCACACATCCTCCGAATCTACAATTTCTGGATCTGGTTGTTGACCATTTCTCTGGTCAACTGCATCTCTCAATGCAATTGATCAAATTTTCTGGGCGAAGGATAGCCCACTTGTCCTGCGGGGACATACCTGGCGGGATACATCCTGGATTTATTTGGATTCATGATAACAGGATTTCTGCTATTTGAAGTTAGCGGATACCTGGCATATCGACAAATTTGTGATGAACTGGGCCGGCTAACAAACAGACTGACATGCTGTGGGACAGAGGTGCAAGTTGGATGTGATTCTTGCCAAGATTCGCAGGCAAGCTGTGAACCCTAGAACTGACTAGTGGGATGAATCGATCTTGGAGAAATTACCAGTTTTGGTCCAGTGGGAAAGGCCACACTTATTGGGATGACTGGAATCAACAGAGATGTTCTGGTGAGACTGTAGGGCAGATTGAAATTTAAAAACTACCTGACATAAAGCATATTGTCTGTATTTGAACTGGGTCCCCTGTCTCAGCCTTGGCTGGCTGACCATCTCAGATCTCCTGGAAGATATATAAACAGAGACACTCATGCTTGAACTATTTGAATCTTGCTGCATGTGCCTGTTTTTCCTGACCTCATTTCTTATCATTTCTTTGCCCTGTCTGCTTAGTTTGTTAATTTTTGAAATTGTGAAGTACTCATTACTTTAGACCAACAATTAGCTTTACACTTTTTAGTTGATTACTTTTATAAACTGTGGAGCACTTATTACTTTAGAGCAACATTTAGCTTTATACTTTTAATGTCGGAGCAAGACCTAGAGAAACACTGATTAGTTTACAAATCTAGAACAAACTTAGAAAATGCCATCTATTTAACAACCCAGAATAAGAACCAAACATGGATCACCAACATATATCTTTAAACTGCACAAATCTAGAACTCAGCCCAGAACAACTGGAACCAACATTTTTCAGAACAAGAATCCAGAGAAACCCCTACTAATTTATAAATTATGGACTACTTATTCTTATTAAATATGTAACCAGTATGTAGTTTTACACTTTTGGTTTTTTGTCTTTCCTTTGGCTTTTGTGTTTTGTATGCATTTCCTTCTAATTCATGTTAAGGACTTTGAACTGCCGTGTTGCTAAAGATGTGCTAAATAAATAAAATTACTCAGGAACATTCTTGAGATCCCGAGAAACTATCTTGAGATCCCTACTTACTTCCTTGAGATCCAAAAGGTCAGAGATTGTCAAGTGTTCTACAACGTCATGGCTTCCCACAATTGAAAAAGGAGGACTTGAAGAGGCTTCAGGATTTCACTCAATCTTTATTTACACTGGTGAACGGGAATCAATGAAGAGGTGAAAAACCTGCAAAACATATACAAAATTTTTAAACATACATTTTAGACATTTGATTTAAAGTTAATTTATCTTAATTACCAATTCCATTATTAACTTCAGACATACATTTCTTTCACAGTTTTAACCATGGATTCAAGAATTAAATGATTGAATCCTTTGTTTGGTTGAATCAAACAAATCCTACATGAGGTAAAACATTTTGCTAAATCAGAATTAAACTTTTCTTTTCCTCATGACATAAGTTTTTACATTAATTACATATTTTAAATATGCATTTAATCAAGCTGTAACAACCAGCAGTGCAAACTGTTCCTTCAATAAATTCTACATTTCTTTTATTCAAATGCAAAACCAAAGTCAGATGTCATTTTCAACTGAGTCCAATGAAAGGCTTACCGATGGTCCTTATTTAAGCTAAGTCCTTTCCCCATGAATTTGATCTGTTTGACTTTGTCTGCCTTCGGCTCTTTTGCAAAACCAGCCAAATAGTTGGTGGAGTCCTTATATTACCCAAATTTATGGTGCTGCTGATTGGACCAGATTTTTTCCACCTGCTGAGAAGTGCTGCAGAATGGCACATAGATGTGTGTGTTTATGCACCAACATCTGCACCCATAAGCAGATCTTCCACTCGATCTTGTAAGGTTTTACCTGGGAAGAAGCGAGCTGGTCCCCTCTGCTAGTGATGGTCAAATGAAGCCTCGTGAAGCAATAAAGCTTCCCAACCCATTGCTTTGCCCAAAGGTTCATTACTCGGTGGTTCATTCATTTCTCACTAGTGACATCTGCTGTTGAAACTGTGGCAGCCTTGTCACTCAGATAGACATATTTTAAAAAAAATTAGTAAATGCAATATTGTCACAAAGTTTTTGTCAAACTTATGTTTAGTAACAGGAGAGTCAATTAAATCCTATTTAACTAATCTTTTTAAGTTATTAAAATTATTTTTAGCCAATCCTGATATACTGTATGTTGACTGTCAGTGGCTGTTTTCTTTTGTCATTGACTGATTTGACAATAGACATTTGTTTTAGTGTATTCGGAGTGCAGTGCTTGTTGGGGCAGACAGTATTCTTTGAGTTTTGATTTGCCTCTTGAAAAACTAAAATTCTTCAAAAATTCTCTTTTCCTTGGATTTCTAGTTGGCTCTCTGATCCCTTATATTTTTACTCATCAGGCCAGAAATTTACTCTTCCAACAGCTTTAAGTCTGTGTCTGCTGTGCAAGACTGATATATCTTTGCAGAACAAGTTCAAGAAGGTGAGAATTTTGGAGGTGAAGGGGTTAATTATTTTTATTTAAGAATCTTGTGAGTGATCATCTCAAGTCTTCCCAGATGTCAGATTTTTTCTTCTTGCTGGCTCCATTTCAATCAAGTTTATTTGCGTAGCACATTTCAGCAACAATGCAGTTTCAAAGTACTTTACATAATAAAAAACACACAAATATAAAGTCATAAAATATACCATAATCAGCAATTGAGAAAACCGGTAACAAACATTACATTTTGATGAGTGCCATCATCAAAATTGTTAATACACATGAACTATAAAAGGTTATTTTTATTTCGTCCACTGCTGAAGACAAATACTCATCTGATGCGCGAATCAAATACAATAACCCATGCCATGAAGCTGCACGGCTCATCACGCTTTTATTTTGAAAACCGACACGCAAAAGGAAGTAGTAACGTGATCCATACAATGCGAGGCATCGTTTGTTGCCAGTCACGTGGTTTTCAGCAAGACGACACAAGCATCGAAGTGGGGCTTCATCTGACATGCCCCCTCTTTACTCTGTACACGCCTCGATGCCTGGCTTCAGATGGCCCATCACTACCCTCTGCTTGGTCTTCTGCTGGATTGGCGCATTCACCAATCCAGAACATTTCATAGGAGGTTTTGGCGTGTTCCCCAAAATATACCCACTTGGAGAAATTTTCACATAAACATCCCAGACTATGCCTTTGCAATCAGGATTCACAGCAACAACTCTACCTATCTTGAATTGCCCCCTTAGAGCATTTTGGTTGGAGAGCCAGACTACATCTCCAATAGCAACATGTCTTTCAGCAGTATGCCATTTGCTATGGACAAACAAGTTGGAACCTGCAAGTTGACTCAAGTCAAGTTGTAAATGCAACAAAGACTATTGCTGCCTCCAGTTGTTGGAGGCAATAGTCAACTTGAGTTTGTATTTCTTGCAGCCTTTTAAAGGGATAAGTGGTATACTTGAATGTCTTGAAATCTACACTTTGTGTATCTTGACTGAGCAACAGGGTGTTTGGAGTTATATACTGGATTCGGTCTTCATGGCTCTGTACTCTAGCATCAATAGGTCTTTCGTTGGCTAGATTAATCGTCGAAAGGAACTCACTGAAGGTAAGGTCTTCCTATGGAAGTAAATATGTGCCATCAGAATTTGAATAAAAAATGCCTCTGAAATTTGAATGTTGTATATTAGTGCTTACTTTTTCAGTGTTAAAATAAATTCAGAATATATTTTTAACCTAAAAAAAATTCAGTGTCATTATTTGTACATGGTTGCAATTTTCATTTATTAAAAAGATTCACATTCCTATTTCAAAGTGATCAAATTTTCAATATACATATTTTTCACAGTTTAAATTTTCAGTGTTAAAAAACTACTAGGACTGGAGTTTGAGACCCCTGTCCTACAGGGATGTTTCATTGAAAAGTTATCTGAAAATCTCCAATCAGACATTGGTAACATTACCATTTGCAATTAACTGTTTCAGATATCCTGAAATGCGGCATCTGGTTTCCTTTGAGCAGTCATCATCTTCATCACTTCCGTCATCTGTTTCTGGCCAAGTGATACGCTGAAGTACCACCTAAGTTTAGTAGAAAAAACTAATTGCGTTGTGTTTAACAGAAGTTTGCAAAGAAAATGTTTTATATAAAAGGCATTTCATTAAAACAACAACAGATGCAACACCATAATTCCAGTTATTTAAATATACCTCTGGACACAGGGATGCTTCCTCCCTTGGAAAAAGCAGCGGTACAGCATCAGGCCGCCGAGTTACCAGTGACCATTGTTGTTGCGCAACACCCCCCCCCCCCCCCCCCCCCCCTTCTGTCTCTACTGTCTCACTCTCTGCTTCCTCTTCTGAGAGGGGAGATGTGCTACCAGCTCTCCTTCTAACGGGTTAATTGAGTTTCCTAAATCTGCTGGGATTTACCCTGCCCCGAACTGAAGTAAACTCTGTTTAAGCTGGTTTCGAGAAACAATTCGCCTGGTTTCTGACGGCCAACATCCAGGTGTCCCACCCTTCTTCCCCCTGTGAATTAGCCAGACTGAGCAGCCTACAGCCAACTAGTTTCACAGAGCACACCTGTTAACGGTCGCTCGTTCTCTATTTTACAACTTGCATTTGTTATTGAACCAGGTAGGTTTTAGTGACTCGGGCGAGTCCCAAGGATGACGTTTTACATTTGGGCTACCAGCAACTTAAAAACATTTTAAACTTTTTCCTCTCCAGAATCAAACATCACAGCTATTTTACAACCATCAAAGAACTTTAAGGTGACTCATTAACTGAATGTCCACAACATCTTTTAGATTTTCTTTATACTAAATATTTTATTAGAAAGGCATTTTTGCAAGGGTCAGGACAGCTTAATTCAGTAGCAGAAATAATCAAATAAGTAAAATCAATCATCTAGTCTATCTTTCCCTACTGCTGATACTGAGAACTAAAAAAGAGAACCTTTGAGAGAGACGGACGGAGTTTGGTGTTTCGAACCCCAGACCTGGCCTGATGATGAAGAAGGTGTTGCAGCAGGAGGAAGATGTTGATCGGCGAAGGCAGGAATCTCTGTAGGTCTGATGAGCTTCTTCTCCGCATGGATGGTGAGGTCACACAGGACTTGGTGCTGGCAGGAAAAAAGGCACCAGTTCTTCTTCTTTGTCTTTGCCTTTGTCTTTGTCTTCATCTTTGTCTTTGGGGTCTGAACCCAGCCGATGAGAGAAGTGCGATTTGAAGCCACATGTTGTAGGCCAGACGGGTTGGTCCCCATGGCAGGACAGTCTTCGCCTCCGTGGCCCCGGCTCTTCTTCAGCTGCAGAGTTCTTTGTCCATCTCTTGGCTCGAAGCTGCCCGGAGGATCCAACAAAAGGTTCCTCTTTTGCACCCACCTTTTATAGGGTTTCTGACTGCTCAGACAGATGATCTCATATCCATCACTGTCTTACAGACATTTCCTGATGTCTGTGCTAATGTCAGGGTTGCTCAACCTCCTATGTCCATTGCCTGCACAACCTTTTACCTAAATAAGGCGTTGATCATCTCTGCTCTCCTGTTAGTTCCCCTTTTTCCCTTCCTTTCACCTTTCACCTACTCTCTACCTCCAACATATCAGTGATGTTTAATTGCAGTTACACCTTTTACACCATTTCAAGTTCAATGTCAAAATCACATTTATATCACATTTATTTGCTTTAGCTTCTCTGATTTAGCATTCATTTATAATTTTATAACCATAACTTATATCACATTTATTTTCTTCAGCTTCTCTGATTTATCATTCATTTATGATTTTATAACCATAACTTATTAATTATCCTTATTATAATCCTAATGTGAGTTATTACAGATGTTCTTCTGAAAAGAAACCAAGAATAATCCATGATTCTAATTATTTGATGCCAAAGTTACAGTTACTTGTTTTTCTTGTAAGTGTTCCCACAAATGTACGTGTAAATATTATTACAAGTAAACCAATATTAATATAAGTATTTTACTTTGAATCTTATCAAATTACCAAAATGTTTAGATTTAATTCTTTAAAACTTTCATGCTTCAAAATAATGAATAGTCTCAGCTATTTTTATAAATCTACAGGCTGAAAACTTCCTCTTTTTCCAGGAAACCTGCTTTTCCTGTTTAATGACTCTCTCTGTCTGACTATGATTTCTTATGATTAGATAGAAAAAAGTAGAATTAAAGCAAAGTTTGCTGGAGACAAAAACAACACACACAACCAGATTTATTTTATTGACACCTAAGTCTACTGTTGGGCCTAGATGTCACTTGAGTGATTCATTTTAAAGATAACTTTATTTATTATTACTGTTAAACTAAAATCTCCAGCATGGGGAAGTGGGATGAGCTCGGATTTTCTTGACACCATATTGGGGTTTCTTTCAAGCCTCGTCTAAGCTGCTTTATTTGTCTTGCGACACGTCCAAGAACCTATTTTAGAAAATGGTAATAGTTTATTTCTAAACAACTCATTTCATTACAGTCATTGTGCTGCTCTGGTAATCAAAACTAATAACAGGGATCAAAGCAGTATACAGTAAAACAAATGTATATAAAAAAAAATGTAATTCATGTGACACTGAAGATATGACAATCTTTACAATTAACAACTAATGTAAAAAGATTAATCTTTAAAAGTGAATCACTTGAGTTTTGCAAGACCTCAGAGAAAGTATGAGACTGTTCCTCAGGATAGGAGCGTAAGCTTAAAAAGCTATCATTTGTCTGAGGCAATCTAAAGAAATTGAAATAAAACAATTTGTTTGAAAGATTCTACCTGTTACCTTTGATTATGTTTATAGAAAATACTTAAGATAAATTGGTGCCAGACTATTTCAAAAATGTTAAAACAATGGCAAACCTGCACAATTCTTTATCCTTCTGTGTATCAAAATTGGATTTTAAATAAAATGTCATTTAAAACATAAGTTAAAGAAAAAAATACATGCAGTAGAAATGAATGCTGACTCACTGCATGAAGTAACAGCTTCTCAAAAAGCCACTTCCTATTGTTCTCTGTGGGGCAAAGAAGGTCCCATGAATATGCCAAGCTCTGTACTCTTTCCATTTGAGTATCAGAGAGCCTGGATTCTCCTTTGAGCTGCAAAAGACATCACAAATGACTCAGAGGGGGAAAAAGCAAGAAAGAAAAGAATGTAAATTAATATTGTATATCAAGAGAAGCAGTGTTTTGGATGATGTTATACTGACAATAAATTTATTAATTAATTCATAAATGAAGTCACCTGAACAATACAGTAGCTGAACAGAATGGGGTTGTGGTTATAATTAATGTCGGTAGTGTTCACAGCCCCTCCTTGAAGCATACAAGGCAGCCATATTAGCTTAGTACATTAGCGGTAGCATCTCCTGAAAAATTACACTTTACTAAGACTGCCTGTCTCAGTCTCACCTAAGACAACATACAAACAACCCAGAAAGTCGCCACCCATCAGTTCTCTTTCAAGATTCTAGACTTGGCGCAAGTGGTATTTCTTTTTAAATAAAACGGGGTAAATTGGGTGTGGGAGAGCGGAGAGGGGCTGGGGGGGCTAGGAGGTAGCGAGAAGTAATATGCTAGCACTACATGGTGTAAGATTAACAACGGCCCAACCCGTGTTTTAAATCAAGATTTAAGATAATGTATCAAACTTCATGCGCAAAATAAAATATACTACAGAAATATGAAAGCATTAAACTCACCGTTGGGTTTGCGTTCGCCTCCATGGTCGCCAGCCTCGGTGACGCTGGTATTTCTTCAATATGACGGTTGTGTCACGTGATTAGCTGGGAGCTGGAATCTGACATCCATTGCTAATGTCTGTGACCTGAAGTAACCTCGCCATTTTTACAGCAAATTTTTAGACGTTGAATTTGAGACAGCGAATTTGAGCAAGTTGAATTGGAGGACACTGAAAATATTGCATTCGAATTTTGAAAAGTTGAATTTTTTTATATGCTGAATTTTTTAACACTGAAAATTTAAACTGTGAAAAATATGTATATTGAAAATTTGATCACTGTGAATCTTTTTAATAAATGAAAATTGCAACCATGTACAAATAATGACACTGAATTTTTTTTTCATGTACAAATAATGACACTGAATTTTTTTTAGGTTAAAAATATATTCTGAATTTATTTTAACACTGAAAAAGTAAGCACTAATAAAGCACTACACATTCAAATTTCAGAGGCATTTTTATTCAAATTCTGATGGCACATATTTACTTCCATATCTTCCACTCTGCCAAGACTTTGGAGCGCTCTCTTAGTGGTCTTGAAAGCAGCTTCAACTGCGATGTGGAGAATTGGCTGGAAGAATTTTCAATTTCCAGTAAGTCCCATTTTTTGCAGGATACTCTTCAAGTGAGAATTTGTCTTGCTGTGTCAGGTAAGCATATATTTCTTGTAGAATGAGTTGTGTGCCCCATTAAAGTTTGTACCTCGTCAGACCACACCTTCTTGGGATGACCTCTGATAGGCATGTAAGAAGCTCTATAGATAGTGTGTTTGCCAGTTCAACGTGAATGGCTCTGCTTGACATGAAATGGTGCACTTGGACTAGACCTTTCTTCAGGCAAATTCCCCATTATTTGCTGACAGGTTTTTGCTTTTGCCTTTACACTTTACACTATACACTTATCAACAACTTTTCGGGCAATGATTCGTCCTCTGATGACCCATAAGCAACAAAGTCCCTGCCACTCCATCATGTCCTTCACTGTGTGCTGCCCAGGCTAGAAGAGTGGAGATCCAAGCCTGGAAAGGTAACAAAGGAATGGCTCTGTGGTCCTCCTTAAAAGTCTGAACCCTGCCTCGACACATCAGGAGCCTGCTTGTTTCATCTTTGTAGACAACCAGTCTATCAGTCGTTGTATTCAGAAATTGTAAACCTTCTTGTGCTGCCAGGCATAGGTCTCTGAACACATCCTCTCTTTCGTCAACTGTAATGACACCAGATGAGTGCCCTCCACTTTCCTTAATCACTTTCTAATCACTTTATTCTGGACTGATTGGATTTTGTTCCTTCAGCTGACTTTGGGTAAGTACAGCAATAAATGTTTTCTTCTGTATTTTTATAACATTATCTCATAAGCAAGAGATGATGTTTTAAAAATGATCTCAAGCAAGAGATAGTGTTATAAAAATGCAGAAGAAAACATTTGTTGCTATACTTGTATTTGTTGCACAGCAACATCATTTTCAGATTTTTCTGGCCACTCATTTTCAGAAAATTGAAGGAAACTTGGACCCAACTGCCTCTTTGGTTAAGTAAGCAGGACTTGCCCCTCTGATGATAATATCAGCAATATTTGCTGATCCTGGAATCCACCACCAGTCTTGGACATTAGTGCTGCTCTGGATCTCACCAACTCGGTTTGCGAAGAAGGTCTGATATCCATAACTCTCTCGCTGTAAACGACTGTCAACGAGATGGAACCACTGCTCAACTTTCATTCAGCAATGTTTCTGGAAATAGGTCTTTAGCCAGGTTGCAAAAACTGCTCCGCATATCTCCACTTTCATGGGGCCACCGTTGCGGTTCAGAGAAGTCAGTTTGGCTTTGGACTCAACCAACCTCACAATGTCACCATTAGTGCAATTCCATCGTAGGTACAACACAGCCTGCTGGTAGCATATGGTGCTGTGCTTACTGCCATCAGAAAATGTGATGGCAATTGAACCTGCATGTGGGTCTGGTCGTGTCAGGTATCTGATGAATCTGAGTTGGCTCAGGTCAGCATATTCTTCTAGAATCTTCATGGCATCCTTTCAGAGTTCTTTGGACAGAGCAGCATCCCAGGTGTCTTTTGTGCAGTATATTAGCTTTGCTTCTTGAAAAGGCATTCGAACCAGAATGGCTCCTTCTGCTTTGCAGGAGTCACAAGACAAAGTGGATCATAGAGGGCAGAGACTTGACTTAACAGTTCTCTTCTGGTAAGAGGATTTGGGGTTTGTCCTTTTACTTCTTCTATCAGCAGGTCCTGACCAAGGCGCAATTTTTTCTTCCTCTTGGAAAAGTTCACTGCAAGCATGAGTGGTGTAACTCAGACCGAGGGCTTAGTTATCTTTTTCAGTGAGCTGGTTAGGCAAGATCATGGTATTTAACTCCATGTTAACTTCTCTTGACTCTTCCCTCCTGGAGTAAACCCAGGGCTTCATGAAAAATTCTCCAGCTTTAAGGATTTGCTCAATGTTGGATGTGAGGAGTTTCAGGTGGTCAAGGTTGTTGTGAGATGTGAAGATGTTGTCGACATAGACATCTTCCTCCAGCACACGTTTCTCCTTTTTGAATTGTGTGAATGGAGTTAGGATGGCAGTATCCTGCATGGCGACTTGGGATATAGAGCCAGCAGGTTTATCTACGATATTGACCCTTGTTATGTCAAAATCTTCTATTTCAGCATCCTTACTGTCATGCCACAGAAACCTATGCAAATGAACCTCTTTCTCCTCCAACCAAACAGAGTTGTAAATTTTTTGGATGTCACCAAGGGCAGCAAAGACGCCTGCTTGGAACCTCAGGAGGACAGCTTTGATCAGATTTAAGACATCAGGACCTTTAATCAACAAGTCATATGGAATGTGGATTAGTGCAATCAGATGACTTATATACCATACTGGCCCAATCCAGCTTTGTAGTACTTCTTTGGATAGTTTCACTGCAGCTTTGTCATCGACCATTCAATGGACTAGTGTAGCATAAGCCAATCTCCACTCTGGATCCGTTGCCAACTGTTTTTGAGGAATGTAGTGTCTACTGCTCTCCTATTGTTGGTAAACTATCGACTAGTAATATGTCCAAGGTATACCGCTATCTCTATGTGCACTAATGCACCATATTAATTAATTAATCAGAACTACCTGTTAAATATGTGTGTTTATATTGGTGCATTAAAACCCTGCATCAGAATATCCTTTGGTAGTTCAGTTAGTGTAATAAAGCTACAATAAATGAATTTCTAACGATTTCTAAGAATGAAAACAAGTTTTTATTTAAATTAAACAGACATCTGATCCCCACAAACTCTTTTTACACATTAATATGTGTCTGGCAGTCTTCATAGGCCACCAGGTCACTGGAACTGCACAGGTCACTGCATCTGAAATGACAGGGTAAAGTTTATTAATATGCTGCTTATTAATATATATATATATATATATATACAGTACAGACCAAAAGTTTGGACACACCTTCTAAATTCAATGAGTTTCCTTTATTATCATGACTATTGAAATTGTAGATTCACACTGAAGGCATCAAAACTATGAATAACACATGTGGAAATATGCACTAAACAAAAAAGTGTAAAACAACTGAAAATACCCCTTATATTCTAGTTTCTTCAAAGTAGCAACCTTTTGCTGTGATTACTGCTTTGCACACACTCTGCATTTTCTTGATGAGCTTCAAGAGGTAGTCACCTGAAATGGTTTTCACTTCATAGGTGTGCCCTGTCAGGTTAATAAGTGGGATTTATTGCCTTATAAATAGTCATGAAAATAAAGAAAACCCATTGAATTAGAAGGTGTGTCCAAACTTTTGGTCTGTACTGTATATATACACACACACACACACACACAGAAGGTGACTCTATATATACACAGCTTCAATCACCAGCTGCTCTTCCAAGCATTTGAATTGAAAAGTGCAAAAATTCTGCAATTTGGAAGAGAAAATAATCAACATTGGCTAAGCTAAATGAAAAGTAAATACTTTATAGTACAAACCACAGGGTGAATATAGCAATATAAATTATTGCTATATATTATTTTTCCATGACCTCATGTCACTATTGTACAGTTCAGTGAAGTGCTTCTTCTTTTCGTCCTTTTTACTCAGATAGAATTGGGGTGAGAGGACTCTCCTTCACTCTGCTCTGTTTTCCTGGAACTTGCTAGAGGAAACTTTGACATTGATTGAATTGATCTCTTTTTCTCCTTTCTTTTTCATCTCTGTGTCCATTACATTTGAAGTAAACCCATACCAATTTCTAATAAAGTTGGAGCATCATGGTGAAAGCCGTAATGCTCCGCTGGTGGGCCTCATCTTGACACAACAATTGTGAATGGCACACTGCTGGGTAGGACAGAAAAATAAATGAAGTTTGAATAAAATAAAAATTCTCTTTTCGCAAACGACCCTTACTGAGTTGGTTAGTATGCTCCCATTAATAAACAAAAACATTGGAAAACTGCTAAAATTATATGACATTCTAAAACATTTATTTTTTTTCTCCCCTCCAGGGAGGGCTCTAGTGTCCCTGATATGATATGATTTCCCCCTTTCCTGATAGGAAAGGGGGAAAGACATGCGGCAAATGTCGCCAGGTCCTGGAATCAAACCCGCGACAGGCCTCCAAGGCCTCCAAATGTGGGTCGCGCTATCCCCTACGCCACCACAGCACACCCTTTTCTAAAACATTTATAAAGCAAAAATGCAGAAAACTGTAAGGGACAACCACTTTCTCATTGATTAAGGAGCCCAAAAATGACAGGTTGTGATCAGCATCTCACAAAGAAGTTAGGTGTGATACCTGTTGCAGGATGGATTTATGGGCAACAGGTAGCTTTAATATCTATCTGTGTTCTTCCTGAGGAGAACAAGGTGCAAGTCTTTTCTTTTCTGACAGGATGTGGCTTTGGGGCAGTTAGGGATGGAGGGCATAGCTCCTGGGCTCCAGAGCCCTCAGCTGAATCTCAGTCCCTCCAGGCAGATTTTGCAGACAGCTGAGAGCACTTTACAGTAAGCAGGGAAAAAAACTGTTTGGCTTTCTTTTTTTCTGTCCCCTTTCTTTTATAAGTAATACATAGAGCACACAGCAGCAGCAGACCTGATGCCAGAGCAGGCCTAACAAAAACATGTTTCCCTAGTGTTTTGTTTTTCTCCTTAGCTAAGATCCTTGGAAATAATTAAAACAACACAAAATACGTCCATCAGTTCTATTAAAGCATGCATCTGGGCACAGGAACTGAGCCCAGATGCAATGAGTTCACACACCCTCCCCCCACCCTTTCTGTGTTTTGTATCCCTCCCACCCCCTTCAAAACAATGATTTTTCAAAACAGGAGCCGCCAGGAATAAAATTAATGGGAAACTTGTAGAGTCCATGCCGGAAGTGAGCTTTTAAATAAACACATTGTTTCCAAACTAATGCACACCCTATTGTTTACAGATGGGGGAACTGGGCTGGGTGCAGACCGGTCCACCCCAGCGCCGCCTCATGCAAAGGCCACTTAATTTCTAAACACAGCAGGAAAAAGATAAAACTGTCGAACAGGAGTCTGTTTTGAAGTTATTTTAGGGGCAGCGTCTGAATCTGTTTCTGTGGTTATTCTATGTTCATTTACATTTTGCCATGAATTGATTTCATTTATATCAGACAAATTCAGATGAACTCTGTAGAAAACCTTTCTAAACCTTCCAGCTCCTGCCAAAGGGTGGCAGGAGCTGGAAGTACCTCATCAGTGTGTAACACACACTGGAAGACATTTTATTGTTTCAATGACAATAGATCCCCCTTGCAGCATGACATCACATATGTGTGAGTCAGCGTCTCAAACTGAGGTGAAAAAAGTAGAAAAGGTTCCAACTCATGGATCTGCAATCTGTGACTCCGGAGCCACAAGTGGTTCATTTGATTCGTCAAATCAAATGAAATTGGTGTCAAAATGTATAATCTGGTAGTTTCTGTCACTCTTTAATCAAGTTTAATAGATTAAAACGCCCTAGCCAAATAAATAATCGATCTTTATCACATTGACCATCTGTTTTTATTACGTCAAACACTCAGTGGCCATTTTATTAGGTATAGCTTACTAGTACCGGGTTGGACCCCTTTTGCCTTCAGAATTGCCTTAATCCTTTGCATAGATTCAACAAGGTACTGGAAACATTCCTCAGAGTCTGGTCATATTGTCATGACAGCATCACACAGTTGCTCCAGATTTGTCGGATGCACATCCATGATTCGAATCTCTCATTCCCCCACACCCCAAAGGGGCTCTATTGGATTGAGTTCTGTTAACTGTGGAGGCCATTGAGTTCAGTGAGCTCATCGTTGTGTTCAAGAAACCAGTCTGAGATGATTCACATGATTTATGACATGGGGCGTTATCCTGCTGGAAGTAGCCATCAGAAGATGGGTACACTGTGGTCATAAAGGGATGGACATGGTCAGCAACAATACTGAGGTGGCATTGACACGATGCTCAATTAGTACTAATGGACCCAAAGTTTGCCAGGAAAATATCCCCCACACCATTTTACCACCACCAGCCTGAACCGTGGATACAAGGCAGGATGGATCCATGCTTTCATGTTACTGATGCCAAATTCTGACCCTACCATCCAAATGTTGCAGCAGAAATTGAGACTCATCAGAACAGGCAACTTTTTTCCAATCTTCTATTGTCCATTTTTGGTGAGCCTGTGCAAACTGCAGCCTCAGTTTCCTGTTCTTAGCTGACAGGAGTGGCACCTGGCAGTGATGTGCGGTCAGGAGAGGCAGGTGAGGCAGAGGCACTTGTCATCATGGAAAAATAATATATAATGATAATTTATATTGCTATATTCAGCCTGGTGGTTTGTATTATAAAGTATGTAATTTTTCATTTAGCGTAACCAATTTTGGTTGTTTTTTTTTTCAAAATCGCAGAATTTTTACAATTTCCCATTCAAAAGATCGGAAGCGCAGCTGGTGAGGCAGCAGTAAGCTGAGTCTCACCTGAGATTGCTCAACCTCTCACTAACTTTGGTGACTGCCATTCGATGAGAGCATGTTCCTCCTGTCTGTACGTCGCCAGTAAAATGGTAAAAAATATTTAATATATTAACTGATTTTCCGTATGTATATAATGTACAGTGTTTTTTGTCACCAACTGTGTGTGCAACGTGTTTCATGTGCAGAAGAGTGATCATAAACGGCAGAGAACAGATTCGAGGTGAGGCAGGCAGTTTTCTTGCCTCATGGCAGGGGGCGCTCATGATCCCAGACATTGGTCTTGTGACTGTTGGAAACCAGGGTTTGGCTCTTTGTGGGGATTTTCTGTTGTCTGCTGCTTCCCTCTTCATGCACTTGATGGTGCCTAGAGGCTGAACTACCTGGAGGGCGTGCCTACTGACTGGTGTCAGCACACCTGTGATTAATTACCTCATCATCTAGGAGTATATGAGGGACAGACTGCCAGCACTTCGACGCCTGAGTGCAAGGGCATAAATCCCATCTCATTTTTTGGGGGGACCATAAACAGGAAAATTTCTTAAGAGCAATTTTGGGGGGGTCGGCGAAGTTACAGTGAAATGTAATGTAAGATATGGTTTAAAAAGTTTTTAAACCACATATAAGCTGCAGGACCAAAAATGACTAGTAATGCACATCAAACATGTTTTTCTCAGTAAACAAACTATTGAGAAATAAAAGTAAAATTCAAATGTTGCTTCTATGCAAGTTTTGTTCAGTCTGACTGATCTAATCTCTGCTACACCTTTACAAAAAATTAAGGTTCTAAATAAAAAAGCTTTAATGAGTAACTGCTCTTAATTAAATTCCACTTTAATATTGATTTATTGAAACCCGCTGTTTTCAAGCAGAGTGCCGTATACAAAAAAAGGCAGGCTTTGTCAGGTTAGCTAATAGCAGCAGTAGCTATTATCTACAACAGCGATTAATAATTGCCAAATTAACAGTAGGCCTAAAAAAGTGGTTTTGAGTTGTACGTACTTCAATGGTTGTTCCCTTTGCTGTTGATCATAGCGCTAAATTAATAATACATACATTTCCAAGAGCCAACAGCTTGATTGCAGAGCAATAATGTGATTTTCCTTCAAGAAATGAGTCCTTGGGGAACAGGCTACAGCAGTGGTACAGATTTCATAAAATGCTGAGGACTAGAGCTGCTGAAATTAAGGGATTATTTGACACTGAACCAGCTGCTCTGGAGACCCCTCCCCCAAAGATGGCCATTGACCAACAGACTGAAATGGTGGAGAAAAATCACAAAAGGAGGAGGTGCCATTCTAGACTCCGAACAATTACGTGGCGCTGGCTCCACCCCTATACTTTAGTTGAGCAACCTTCAAACAGTATTGAAATGGTAGTATACATAGAAACAAACTTACGTTGGTTTCAGTAATAGTTATTTTATCAATTTTATTGCGACTTTTATGATTATTACTATATCAATCATTCAGCTTCATGTTATAACTGCATGGAGGCTGTTTGTTGCGACTTGATATAAAGTGATTCTTCATAAACCTAACCTGGTTTTAATTAAGCTCAGTATGCCAAAGAGACTTTGATATTGTGAGGCTGTTGTTATAACTCGTTCATCATTGTTTTTATCTTCAACATATTTTTGCAGTCTAAGCAAATGAAGTTGAAAGAGGAAGCCAGGGATCAGGAATTAGAAAACCTAAAGACTTTCCTGTCTCAGTAAAGGCTCTGGCTCCACCAGATCACCAACCAGTTCTAAGGATGAACCTCCACATCATCTTCATGGTGGAAGGATGTTTTTTTGTTTTTGTTTTTTTTTACCAAGCAGCGGGCCAGTTTTAACAGCAAAAACTGGTGTGTTTCCAACACAAAGTGCTTAATAAACATGATTTAATTTGAAAATAATTGGACAGAATTTATTCCCCTTGTTAATCTACCATTTCTCTTTCATATATTTTATTCTTTGTTAGCTTTGAGGGCCCTGTGATGGACTGGTGACCTGTCCAGGGTGAACCCCGCCTCTCATCTGATGACTGCTGGAGATGGGCACTGCCAGTCCCCTCACCACCCTGCAGGGATCAGCGTGTTTAGATCATGGATGGAAAGATTTTAAGGTAGTTTGTCTCTCTTAAGTCCACACTTTAAACAGTTTCATAACTGATTCTATGATATTAGTGACTATTTTTTCTACTTCTAACATAAACAGGCAAAGAAGACACTCAGAAATGTTTTTCACTCCAGGCATCTGGTCCCAATCATCATCAGTTCTGAAGTATGCTAAAATTTAACATACTTAGTATATTTATTTTTCACTAGGGTACATTTTAGAAGATCCCTATTCTAGTGCCTTATTGCTCACCATTTCAGTCTTATTTGGAGGGACTTATTTGGAGCTGATCTTTCTGAGAACAAATTGCCTTAATACTGCTCCAGCACAGGCTTTTCCAAGCAGGCCAAAGGTTGTAACTCCTACCATGTAGCCTACCATGGTAGACTACTTCCTGGAGGACATGGGATGGGAGTCAAAGCTGAGGAGCTCCTTAAACTGCTCTTGCCACCCACCAGCCATCCTCTGAACCACTGCCTGGAATAGTTCCTACTGATTGCTTTTCCAGAGTATAAATATTTTTTGCCAATGCAGCCACAGAAGCCATAGCCCTCCTGTTCGCTCTTTCTAGAACTCCCAAAGCAAACCATAACCTTAAACTTAGCAGTGACAATAGCTATCTTTTTAGTTATATGAGCTAATTTTCATCTGTAGTTCCTGCAGGTTGATGTTATGAAACACAACTAAAGCAAAAGATTTATACAGCTTACAATAACTTGTAAGGAATTTAGTTGTTTTTGCAAACTTCCTCCCCATCATTATCACCAGATTGTGGTTCATTGTTGCCATTTATCAGAAGAGATAGTGCTAACATTCACCCATGCTCCACACCTCCACCCCACTCCATGGACATAAGACAAATCAGTCACACTTCGAAAGCCCCCCCCACATATGAGAATATGATTGCAAAAACAGACATGGCCGAATGCTGCTTGTTTCCTTCTAATTAAAGTGCTGCGCAGCCTCATCCATTCACACAAGAGCTGCAGTGAAATAGTCAAAGCTGGCAAACTCCCAAACTTTTCAGTGTGCAAATTAGCAGTCCTGCGGTGTTTGTTATTCATGGTTTGATGTAACAATTTGTTTATTAAGATGGGCTGCAGGCGGTACTGTGCAGCAAACCTGCTTGTAATTAGATTCCAATTATTTGTCTGTTTCTGATATTGTAAACTGGCACTTACCACATCAGTTAAATTGACACAGTGCACTGCTTGGTTTACTCTGTAATTAAAACGTGTTCTGTTAATTAGATGATGACCACTTTATTCCAGGGCTCTTGTGTTTGGGCTCCTCGGTGGCGTGCTGTTTGGATCATGAGCTGCCAGACGTTTCCCTAATCAGCCCTTGTTTTGTTTCAATTACCACCTGCTGTTCAAAGGCATGCCTCGCTGGCCTCTGCCTCCACATACACATACACACCCACACACACACACCCACACACACACACGCCCCTACACACCCCTGCACGCAGACATACACACCCCTACACAACAATATGGCGAGGCCTTCCAGCTGCAACACAATCTCATCTGGGCCTGCTTTCTTCTTTCAGTACCGCTCAGTTTCAAAGAGGAGAAGCAATTAAAAAGGTAACTAAAAGAAGATGAAAGCATAATGGTGCTTATCACATCAGTTAGCAAGGCCAGTGGTAATGATGCTCATTGAGTAAATAGCTTAGATATCTCCTTTGCTTGGAAAAAAAGAGGGTGAAGGTTGGGGAAGATGTTGGATCAATGAGAGGATTACTAAGTTGAGTTGACTTCTAATACAATGGAAGTGCTGGGATGAACTTAAAGGTGAACTTTGTGTTACAACACAAAGGACCAACAGTCTTGGAGGCTCTGTTTCTAAATCAGCAAACTCTGATGCGTTGGTCATCTCTCCTCTCTTTTTAGTTCCTCCTTTCCTTAACCTATCACCTACCATCTACCTCCAATACAACATCAGTGATCTTTAATTGCAGTTACACATTTTACACTATTTCAAGATCAATGTCAAAATCACATCTATAACCTCTTTAACTTCTCTGATTTAGCATTCATTTATAATATTATAATCATAACTTATTACTCTTATTATAATCATAATATGAGTTATTACATTAACTCTCATTACCATCACCAAGAGTCATTCAATATTCTAATTCTTGACCAAGGGAGTAAAGTGGGGCTTTAAATTTTCAATTGAAAAGACAAAAGTAATGTTTTTCACAAATAAAAAAATAGGGGTTGAAAAAAAAGTTGTGTTTATATGGGAAAGAGTTAGAAAGGGTTGATTGGTTTCGTTTTTTGGGAATAGTTTTTGATAAGAAACTAACTTGGGGACATCATATAGAACATATTATGGAGAAGAATAAAAAGGTTCTAAACATTATGAGGTGTTTAGCTGGGTTGACATGGGGTGCAAATTTCGATTCCCTTAAAAATATATATGTGTCTCTAATTAGATCAAGAATAGATTATGGGAGTGTGGTGTATGGATCAGCAGCTAAAACTAGGTTAAAAAAGTTAGATGTTATTCAAGCCAGAGCAATGAGAATATGTTTAGGGGCAGTTAAATCAACACCAATATGTGCATTACAAGTAGAGTCAGGAGAAATGCCATTAAGCATTAGAAGACAGCAGCTAATGGTCAATTATTGGATAAGTTTAAAAGGACATAATGCAGATCACCCAGTTAAGAAAGTATTAGGAGAGTGTTGGGAAAGAGGAAAGAAACAAATTGATAGCTTTGGGTGGGTTGGGGATGATAGAGCGAAAATTTTTAATGTATATTATAAGGAATTTAGTCCAACTGTATTGTGGCCTTTGAGACCGACATGGACTTGGAAATATATTAATGTAGACAGAACACTAACAAATATTAGGAAAAGGAACACATTAGATACTTGCCAAGAATTTTATAATCAAATGCAGAATAAATATAATGAATATTTGCAAATTTATACGGATGGGTTGAAAGACCCTAAAAGTGAAGCAACCAGTATAGCCGTAGTGATTCCTGAATTAAAGATTAGTATTTCAAAAAGAACATCTGATTATTTGAGTGTATTCGCGGTAGAACTAGGTGCTATTTTAGTAGCTTTAGAATGGGTGGAGGAAACTGATAGGAATAAAATAATAGTTTGTAGTGACTCTCTATCTGCGTTGATGAGTATCGGAAAGGGACGTACAAAAAATCATCAAAATATTTTATATGAGATTATGGCGGTTCATCATAGGATATGTGAACAAAATAAAAATGTTGTATTATTCTGGACTCCTGCTCATGTAGGTATTATGGGGAATGAAAGAGGGGACAGGCTGGCTAAGGAGACAATTAAAAAAGATGATATTGATATGCAAATAAAGTTATCTAAATCTGAAGGCAAAAGTATAATTTGGAAAGAAAGCAAGAAGATATGGGAAGCTAGGTGGGTAAATGAAATAAATGGAAGACATTTATTTAGAATACAAAATACAGTTGATGTAGAAAGGATCAGAGGATTAAACAGGAGGGAAGAGATAATTATAAATAGAATAAGAACTGGGCATAGTTTCCTAAACGGAACTCTTTTTAAGATGGGGAAACACCTTACTGGTTTATGTAGATGATGTGATGAAGTAGAAACAGTGGAACATGTTTTGATTAAATGTAGGAAATACGCAAGTCAAAGAAGATTATTAAAAACAGAACTAGGTGTTAGTAGGGAATTGAAATTTGAGAAGGTGATCGATCAGCTGAATAGTATTGAGGGGAAAAATAAGATTTTTCGTTTTTTAAAAAACACTGGGATTTTTAAGAGAATTTGAGGTGTAGGTGGTAGGAGTCAATAGAGGGCAGTAGTGCAACGTAAATGGATGCAAGCTGCCGTTAAAATCTGAAGAAGAAGAAGAATTCTTGACCAAGATGGCGGCGCGTGAACAACGCGAGGCTCAGCGTCTCTCCAGAATCTGCTCTTTAGTGGGTTTTTTTATCTATTCATGACTGGACTTTTTTTTCGGAATTGCACAGCGTTGCTGCACTACAGCAGACACGAACTTCTGGACCTTTGGAGCTACAATTTTGACTCTATGATCGCCGATCTCCGACTCATCCCAGAGATCTCCAGAACACCAGAGGCTGCTCAATTCTCCTAGCCGGGTGGAAGGGTACGCAGGCCGCGACGAGAACGTAAACAAAAGCGGGGTAAGCGTGGAGGGGTGCGAGCTAGGCTAAAGCTAACACCACATCGGCTCCCTTTACCCAGCATTTTCCTCGCCAATGTCCGTTCTCTGGCTAATAAAATGGACGAGTTACGACTATCCATCACGAGTGACAGACGGATTATGGACTCAAATGTCATGTTTTTCACCGAAACATGGCTAAACAACAGCTGTCCGGACAATGCTATCCAGCTAAGTGGACGCCACACACACCGAGCCGACAGGACAGCAGATGACTCCCGCAAGACCAGAGGCGGAGGTTTGTGCATTTATATTAACAAAGCTTGGCGCACAGACTCTGCTACTACAGAGAGTCACTGCTCACAGAATGTGGAGTTTTTAATGGTCAAATGCAGACCTTATTACCTCCCAAGGGAATTCACCTCCATTATCCTCACTGCCGTCCCCCACCCCGATGCTAATGCCAAGCTAGCCATGAAAGAACTCTATGCGGCTATTAGCAAACACCAAACCAAATACCCCGAGGCTGCTTTTATTGTTGCAGGTGATTTCAATCACTCCAACTTGAAGACAGTTCTTCCCAGATTCCACCAACATGTCTCCTGCCACACCAGAGGAGACAAGACCCTGGACCATGTCTACTCCAATCTGGCTGGAGCCTACAATGTGACACCCCTCCCCAACATCGGACAATCAGACCATCTCTCCCTGTTCCTCACACCTCGGTACTTACCACTCATCCAACGTGTGAAACCTACCGTGAGGACAGTAAAGGTGTGGCCAGAGGGCTCAGACGCTGTGCTCCAGGACCGGTTCAGGAATACAGATTGGACTATTTTCCACCATACAGACTTGAATCAGTACGCCTCATCTGTACTGAACCATATTTCCACCACCATAGAACGTGTCACCACCTGCAAACGCATTACCATGTACCCCAACCAGAAACCCTGGATGAACCGAGACGTTCGTCTCCTGCTGAAGGCCCGCAACATCGCCTTCAGGTCAGGGGATGCACAGACTTACAGTGCAGCCAGGGCTGAGCTGAAGAAGGGAATCAAGAAGGCCAAACACCACTACAAAAGGAAGGTGGAGGATCATTTTTCTAACGCCAACCCCCGACGTATGTGGCAAGGCCTTCAGATTCTAACAGACTACAAGAACCCCAATACCACCCCCGCTTCTACTGATGTCTCCTTCCTCAACGAACTTAACAACTTCTATGCTCGTTTTGAGAGAGGGAATACCACAGCTGCAACCAAAGCAGCTACCACCCCAGGCCAACAGCCGCTGACTTTCCTCCCCACTGATGTAGGAGCGGCTCTGAGCAGGATTAAATCCCACAAGGCTGCGGGTCCTGATGGCATACCTGGACGTGTCCTCAGAACGTGCTCTGGGGAGCTGGCAGGAGTGCTGACGGACATCTTCAACCTGTCCCTGGCCCGCGCTGTGGTACCAACCTGCTTCAAGTCTACCTCCATCGTCCCAATCCCCAAGAATCCCAACCCAACCAGACTCAATGACTACCGCCCGGTAGCCCTTACCCCTATCATTACCAAGTGCTTGGAGCGGCTGGTCCTAGCACACCTCAGATCCTGTCTCCCCCCCCACACTAGACCCCCCCACCAATTTGCATACAGGCAGAACAGGAGTACAGAGGATGCAGTCTCTATAGCGCTGGACTCTGTCCTTTCTCACCTGGACAGTAAGAACACTTACGCCAGACTGCTTTTCTTAGATTTTAGTTCAGCATTCAACACTGTCATCCCATCACAACTCATTACCAAACTCACAGACCTCGACATCAGTCCACTCATGTGTAACTGGTTGCTCGACTTCCTGACCAGTTGACCTCAACATCTCTGGCTGGACAACCACTTCTCATCCACCATCATCATAAACACCGGAGTGCCACAAGGCTGTGTGATGAGTCCCTTCCTCTACTCCCTCTTCACCTACGACTGCAGACCTGTCCATGGCTCTAACGCCATCATCAAGTTCGCAGACGACACCACGGTGATCGGCCTCATCAGAGATAATGACGAGGCCGCTTACAGGGAGGAGGTAGACCGTCTGGCTGAGTGGTGCGACAAAAACAACCTGCAGCTGAACACCGAGAAGACCAAGGAGCTTATCGTGGACTTCAGGAGGAACGCTGACCCACATCCACCCATCCACATTAAGGGGACAGTGGTGGAGTGTGTGGACACCTTTAAGTTCCTGGGAGTCCACATCTCCGAGGACCTGACTTGGACGACCAGCTGCTCCAAACTCATTAAGAAGGCGCATCAGCGCCTCTTCTTCATGAGGACCCTGAGGAAGAACCACCTGTCCTCAGAGATCCTCACGAACTTCTACCGCTGCACCATTGAGAGCATCCTCACCAACTGTATTACAGCTTGGTACGGGAACTGCTCTGTCTCCGACCGGCAGGCGCTGCAGAGGGTGGTGAAAACTGCCCTGTATATCGCCGGGGCACAGCTCCCTGCCATCAAGGACATCTACAGGAAGCGGTGTTTGAAAAGGGCCGGGAAAATCACAAAGGACCCCACTCACCCAGCACACACACTCTTTTCCCTCCTGCCCTCTGGGAGGCGTTACAGAAGCCTTCGGACCAGAACCACCAGGCACCGGAACAGCTTCTTTCCCACAGCTGTCAGGCTTTTGAACGCCTCCTGACATAAAACATAAACTATAAGGACTGTACTCCCCTATCCTCTCATACAACAATAACACATGGACTATCCTCACTCACACACACATCACAGACTGTTTTCTTCACACACATACAACCTGTAAATTTTATCTGCCATTATTTATCTATAATCCATTCCCTAACATTCTTGTATATTCTGTATAATCTGTATAATCTGTGCATATAGCTCCCATATTTATATTTATACACAATATCTATATCTCTTGCTATAGCCCCTTATAGTCCATACATACATAGTCTTGTACATCTGTAAATAAATATTTATATCTCGTAGAGCACTTCTGGATAGATGCAAACTACATCTCGTTGCTTGTACTTGTGACAGTGCAATGACAATAAAGTTGAATTCTATTCTATTGTATTCTAATTATTTGATATCAAAGTTAGTTATTTGTTTTACTTATAAGTATCCCCACAAGTGTGTTTTACTCTTATGAGTAAAACAATATTAATACAAGTATTTTACTTGCAGCTGTCCAGCTGTCATAGGCCTATATGAATTAGTTCATAAATTTGTTTTTCATCAGACTGATTTTAATATCAACCAAGAACAACTGGAGTTGATTAACAACACAGCAGTAGTGGGACGCATCATGAACAGTGATGAGAAGGTGGAACACTTGGTGCAGTGGTGCAGAGACAATAATCTCTGCATCAATGTGAAGACCAAGGTGATGGATTTCAGAAGGGACAAGGATCCGTCTTCATCCCCTATACATCAAAGGAGCAGCTGGGAAGGTGGTCTCCAGCTACAGGTACTTCTGGATGGACTATGACTGTGTGCATATCTCCAGTCACCTGCTCCGGAAAGCGCCCACCAGCTCTCTACAGAGAGCTGAGTTTCCTCATAGACTGAGGTCTGTTGGTCAGGAAATCCAGAATCCAGTTTCCCAGTGTGGGACTCAAGAGAGGAGAGCTACTGCACCAGGGTCTGTGGGATGAAGCCTTGGAGAACTGCATTGAAGGCTATCTGTCCAGCACCCTGACATCCACAGACAAATCCAGAAATGTGAGGAACTTCAAACACCGAGTAAAAATAACACGAGATGAAAACTTTTAAAGTTGTCTACATTACAGACTGTTATAAAGGACATTATCAGTGTCCTTTATAACTTTTAGATGTGTCTGTTCTAGAACACCTGATACAAATACTAGCCTTACCTCATCCATTCCATCCAGTACTCCAGAAGCAATGGATGGATCAGCCATTTATTCAGGCCAGGTGTGTGGCAGAAAGGAGACACCAAAAACATGCAGAACAGGCCAACTTGAGGATCAGGATTGAGTGGTTTAAAATGGTGTTTCCCAACCCTGGGCCTCAAGGCACACTACTCTTCATGTTTTAGATGTTTCATTGCTTCAGCCCAGCTGATTTCAATTGATGACTAATCAGTCCAACAGGCATTTGCTGAACTGCAATCATCTGAATCATGTAGATCACAGGTGTCAAACTCCAGTCCTCAAGGGCCGGTGTCCTGCAGTTTTTAGATGTGCCACAGGTACAAAACATTGGAATCAAATGGCTTAATGACCTCCTCCTTGTGTAGATCAGTTCTCCAGAGTCTTAATGACCTAATTATTCTATTCAGGTGTGGTGCAGCAGAGGCACATCTAAAAATTGCAGGACTCCGGCCCTTGAGGACTGGAGTTTGACACCCCTGATGTAGATAGTAAAGTTTGCAGATGGCACAGCAGTGGGACACATCATGAACAGTGATGAGTTCAAATGCAGAGAGGAGGTGGAACACCTGGTGCAGTGGTGCAGAGAAAATAACCTCTGTATCAATGTGAAAAGACCAAAGATTCAGATGGGAGAAGGGACAAGGTTCTCTTCAGTCCTGTACACTGGAGGAGCAGCTGTGGAGGTGGTCTCCAGCTACAGGTACCGTGCATATCTCCAGTGCCAACAACTCCCATCTGGTCAGGAAGGCCCACCAACATCTCTACTTTCTCAGGAAGCTCTGAAGAGCTGGACTTCGGGGCTCAGTCCTGAGGAGCTTCTATCACTTTGTGGTGGAGGGTGTGTGATAGTGCATCCCACTATCACCAGATAGAGATAAATCTGTCCTCTCAGCAGATGCACTGCTGCTGAGAGGACTGTGGGGAGCAGTCTTCCCTCCACCATGGATCTCTACAAATCATGATGCAGGAGGACAGCGCTCCTCATCATGAAGGACTCCGTTCATCCTGCACACAGACGGTTCCAGCCGCTTCCCTCAGGCAGGAGGCTGAGGAGCGCTCAGTTTCTTCCCTTCAGTCATCAGACTGTTTAACTCAAACTGCACTTATTTCAGCTACATCTTACTGTTTTAAATTTATTTATTCAATTTATTTAGTCATGTATATATTATAGACCATTATCTGGGATCTGAATTTGAATTTTGTACCACAAGCAAACAATTGCGAAAAGGTATGACAATAAAAATCTTTCAGTTGTAAAGGAAGAAACATGTAAAACATGCAAGCCAGGTCCTCTTTAAAATGAAACCTGGATCTCTATGGGGTTTTACCTGGTTAGATAAAGGAAATAACTAAACAAAAAATTCCAAATGAAGACATGCATAAGTGAACATATGCATTATTCAATAAATCAAACAGTTTGAAATAACAGGTTTGCTATTAAAAAAAAAACAAATTTCATGTTTGTTCATTTCTACCTTGTGCTGCTTACTGTTTAGCTATCTTGTTGGAGAATCATCAGTGTAATATAATTTTCCCTTTGATATCAATAAAGTACTTTAAATTTGAATTTTAAAAAAATAAATAAAATGGGTCCAAAACGTTCAATCATTAGAGCTAATGACTGAAAGTTTTGTATTCTATTTTGCTAACCTTGTTCAGTGAGTATTATGTTTAAACAGTTTTAAGCCCCAAACGATCCGTTTTAGTGACTCTGGCATATGTGAAAACATGGGAGATTTGATTAAATTAAAACTACACCGTTTAAAAGGAACACAGCTGCATTAGAAGCTGATCAGATTAATCATAATAAAACATTTAGTTCCTTCAAACCAATAATATATAGGTTGTTCTTGCATGTCAATGCTATAAGAACATAAGTCAGATTTTTTTAAATTAATGTGTCATCAGTGCATTCGGTCCATGTGTTCTGATGTGTTTTTCCATGTGTTTTTAAGGGGATTTCTGACCATTCTTCCAGAAGCACATTTGTGAGTTAGACAAGAAGGCCTGGGCAATAGTCTCCCCTCTAATTCATCCTAAATGTGTTCTATCGGGTTGAGGTCAGGACTCTGTGCAGGCAGCCAAGTTCACCCACATCAGACTCTTCCCTCCATGTCTTTAAGGACATGTTGGCGAAGAAAGAGCCAGCTCCAAACTGTCCCCAAAAAATTGGGAGCATGGAATTGTCAGAGTTCATTTCTCTAGAACTAACGGGACAAGCCCAGCTCCTGAAAAACAATTCCACATCATCATACCCCCTCCTTCAAACGATACACTTGGCACAATGCAGTCACAGAAGTACCGTTCTCCTGGCAACCGCCAAACCCAGACGCTTCCATCAGATTGCTAGATGGATGCGCCTCAACTTCTACTGCATCCGACGCTTTGCATCACTTGTATGGCTTGGATGTAATTGCTCCACCATGGAAACCAATTTCTGCACACTGTTCTTGATCTAATCTAAAGCCCGCATGAAGTTTGGAGGTCTGTAGTTACTGACTCTGCAGAAAGTTGGTGACGTCTTAACACTATGTGCTTCAGCATCTGCTGAGCCCGCTCTGTCAGTTTACATGACCTACCACTTCATGGCTGAGTTACTGTTGTTTCCATCCATCCATCCATCCATCCATCCATCCATCCAGCCATCCATCCATCCATCCATCCATCCATCCATCCATTCATTTTCTTACACTCTTCTCTCGTTGGGGTCAGGAGTGTCTATCTCCAGCTGTCAACGGGTGAGAGGTGGGGTACACCCTGGAAAGGTCGCCAGTTCATCGCACACACACACACACACCTAAGGAGAATCTAGGTGTGAGTGTGTTAACAATTAACAGTCATGTTTTTGGACTGTGGGAGGAAGCCTGAGAGGACCCACACATGCACATGCAAACTCCATGCAGAAAGAACCTGAAATGGGAATCAAACCCAAGACCTTCTTGCTGCAAGGCAATAGTGCTACTGTGCATCACCCCCCAAAATACTTCCATTTTATTATAATACAGATGACAGTTGACTGTAGAATATGAAACCCGTAGAATAATACAAGATTAACAGTCCCGCCACGACAAATTTAAGATGTGGGATTAATGTATTTAAGACATTTTAAGACCTTAATTTTATTTAAGTGTGCATGGACACCCTGCTTACAGACAAGTTAAGGAGTTTGATTAAGTTTTAGCTTAAATGCAAAGCCCCATGCTTTGCTATCAGATAGTTTCCAAGTGATCAGTGAAAACTGTTTGCAGAAGAACAAAGATGCTCTGACTTCTGTTTCTAGGTAAGCTGCTAATAACAGAAAAGGAAAGGAATGCGTACATGAATTACTCCTATCATATGAGGGGCCGTTTAGGACAAAAACTATGTTTTGTCTCTCACACACTACTAACGACTCATACACACAAAAAAATATTAAAATTGCACATACTATTAAAATGTCACACGTGCATAAAATTTTTCTCACACACACGCAAAATACTAAGATTGCACACATACACTAATAAAATACACACCTAAATTATTTTAGTTTAATTACACTCTTTTTTTATTGTTAAACTTTTCTTAATAGATGTTAGCGATACTATGTAGGATTGAAGCTGTGTAACAGCCGTGTAATATTAGTGTATATTAATCATATCCTATGTTAGAATAATTATGTTTTGTTATCATTCTTACATAAGTAGTTACCAGTTTGCTTTTCATTCATAGGTTTAGTATTCACACCCCAGAGAGGAGGAATTTGTTAAACCATGTGAAAGACAAAACTTGCTTTTTCCCTAAACCTTGAAGGTGCAGCTGTTTCTTATCTTGGGATACTCCTTAAACTGCTTGTGTGTAGAATGTAGTTCTTCCTTGTTTAGAATAGGCCCCCCTTGATTTATTACCTCCACATTCCACTCTTGACTCCTTTCTTTCTTTCTCCTGCTTAATAAAAGACAGGCTCTGCTGCAGGGAATCAGAACGCATGGTAAACACCTTGGAGAAGTGGTTTGCTATATTTTCTCCTTCTGCAGAAGCTTGGTTGAAAACTCATAAATGTTGTCTATGGTTCTTTCTTTGTATTTAGGTAAACAAAATACCTATCATTTTGGTGCCGTGACCCGATCTCAACATATCCGTTTGTTGACAGGCGAAGAACGACGCGCTGAACAGTGCACGGCCAGACTTGGAAGCAAAGTCCCGGGAAGTAACTTCTTCGCTGGGCCAGCGCCTAGGTCCGACTTCGTTTGTCAGCAGCGGATTGAAGAGATTCGACTGGACAAGATGAACCGACAGAAACGTGAGTTGATAAGCGCTTTTAACTTAGGGTTGAAGTCCCAACAATATAAAATAAATAAAAGGAGGGTTGGAGTCCCATCCGTAATTGGGTTCAAGTCCCAATTTGATTGAAAATAACATCAAATAAGAGACAGGAGCGGGTTTGAGTCCCCTCCTTTTTGGAGCCGGCACGATGTTTTGTGTGTGTGTGCGGGTGTGGGTTGGTGTGTGTGTGAATGATGTAAGCAGAGAATTAAGATTCTCTGATAAACTTTCTGTCATTGGAATTAGAATCCAAAGTGAAGAACCAGGTCAAAATTAGTTTAACCTAGAAGACTTCTTCTTCAAAGTACACTAAGCGCTCACTTGGAGTACTTTCTTTGAAGAAAAAGCACAAAATGTTTATATTAAGCTAAATCGCAGAGTACTAAAATTATGGGAATATAGTGGATGGTTTTTTAGCATTTCTACACCTTCAAAGAAAGAAAGTCAGTGGAGAGACGTCTCACTGAGATAAATATATATGTGTGTATGTGTATAAATATACTGTATATATGTATATAGGAACGACTATTTTGCATGCTCAAAGTGGAATCATGACTTTCCTAAAAAGGGAAGTTTAAGTGTAAATGAATTTTAACAGGTGCAAAAACAACTTGATGAGAAGTGAAATGAGACTGTGATGGACCGAGCAGTTAAGGAACAGCCAGGCACCCGTTTAAAGTCAAAATAGTTGTTTTTTATTTAACCCAAAACAAAACTTGGGTAAATAATAGAAAAAATGACAAAATTTGGGCCCATAAAAGAGGTCAAAGTAACAGACATCCACTCAGACTAACTCAAAAAACAGACCTCCCAAACAGAGACAAAAGGGGACTTAAATACTGGCTGATCAGGCCACATACAAAACACAAAGGGGAAAATACACAGAAACCTAACTGAAACTAACATAGCAAATCCCATTCCCCCCCTCTGGATGATGAGTAATGGTGTGAACCAATTTGCAGTCTCAGCTGGCTTGCTCCACCCCTTCTCCACCTCTCTGCTCTCCTAAGGATTGGGCAGCCAGCACTTAAACTCAGAAACAAAACAAAGATTAAATCAAGCAAAACACAACAATGTAAACTAAAATGTGCGCACTTATTCTAGAATACACTGTGATGTGTTGCTTTCTAAACAAAACCAGTTATTCTGTAAATTAAATCCTAAACTTAAAGAAATCCAAATATAAGTGAAATGAACTTATTGCGTGTGGTGAGAGTGAATATTACCACATTTGTGTGGCTGTAACTGCAGCCATCACAGAGACAATAAAAAAAAGAACATTTTTCTCAGAGAACAATGTTTTTTAATGTATTGATTACTGGATAGAATAATTACAAAAGTTTAAAACACCAACTTGGTGCTATGCTCCTTTTTGGTTGTATATCTGGAGGGGTCAGCGAACAGAGTTTGCTACCGACCTGGACTGTATCCAGCCTCATATCTCACTTAAGTTCCAAATGAGAGGAGGGCTGTTCGCTGGCTTCACAGCCTCAGCATTAAGGATCAACAAACTTAAAGTAATTCATTGGTCTCTGATAAGATGTTCACTCAGACTAAGTTAACTTAAACTTAAATTAACTTACATTCTACATTTTAAAATCTAACATGGCAAGGGGATAAAAGGGACTACGGGTTTTAACATGTTTCATGTTTATATGTGTTCTAAATGATTTATAATTATAAAATATAAACAATGTTGGGTAATAAGTGGCTAAAACTATACAATCAAAAAAGAGAAAAGATATATGAAATATATATATTTAAAAATAAAAAACACAGAAAGAAAGACAAACCCTAATCAACTTCTGTTTGCTTCTTTCCTTTTCCTCTGTCTGAGCCTTGCTGCGGTGCATCTGACCTCTGACCTCAACTCAAACCTGTCCTGCCATGGATCAGATGAAGTCCCTCCTTCGTCACTAGCTAATGACGGGAATCAAGAAGACAAAGACGAGTTCCATAACCTCCAGACACTAAAGTATCTGCTGATTTTAATTCCTTGACATCTGGGAACTGCCATTCAGCAAACTACTGCATGGTGTCTTGCTGGACATTGGACTGAAACTACATTCCTGTGTTTGGATGCAACTGAACTCTTACAACCTCCGCTGATCTACTCCCTGACATCAGCGTGGAGAATGGAAGAATAATGTGCTTCAGAGACGAAGAAAACAAACGGAACTATTTGATGCTTGTTTCATTTGTGGACAAGATGGACATTGACTGAGGGACAGTCTGGACAGCTCAAAGATCCAACATCAGAGACGGGGGGCTGGAGGAGAGAGAGGGGGGAGGATTACACTGCAGCGACGCCAGCACCAGGAAGAAGAGGGAGAAGTGAGACAGAAAGAACATCCAAAGATAAGTGTATCACACACACACAGCTGTTATACACTGCTATTGCAATGGAGACTTGCTTGCTTACTAACCCTGTTCCAGAAAATAAAGTCTTAGAGGCTTTTATGTTCAATGATAGACAAATTTTCTCAGTTTGTCCCTGTTAACTCTGAGTCCTGAACAGCAGGACCACTGCTAAGGATCCTCTTAGGGTCCACGAACCATAGGTTGGGAAACCTGAAGGGAAGACTGCAATCACTAAAAGTTCAGCAAGGAACTAATAAACACTTATGCCTCTGAATTACACCAACTAAAAATGATCAAAGAGTCTAAGCTAATAATGATTTGCAAAAGCTTTCTTTTCCTTTTTAAAAGAACTATCCTGGTAATACATTTTAGTTTGGAATTAAATTAAATATCTCCAAGTGTTGAAAATAATTGATACTGCAGTGTTTATATACCATAACGTATTTGTTGCATTTAAACTGAACAATTAATTTAGAATTTAATTCTATAAATGAATTTACATTTTATTAAAATGGGTGAAGTGTTCTAGCAACAGGAAGTCCAGTTACTGCTGGTTTCTAACACATGTCTGAGATAGATCTTTTAAAATGTGCATGTTACCTAAAACAGGATCCTGACAACTAAAGATAAATATTAACACATTAAAAATGTTGTTAACAAATATTGGAAAATTCTTGAAGCTTCAGAAAATTTTATAACTTGAGCACGGAAAAACAATGAAAACAGACTGAAAATTTGTGACTAACTGAAAATCTGATCGATTTTTCTGTTTCTGTTTTTGTCGCTTTGCGTTGATGAAAATGAGTGTGATTATGAGAATAAACAAACTGTATTTAAGAACTGAGTAGCTGATCAAGTTACTAAGTATTTATTATTATTAATAATAATAATAATAATAATAATAATAATAAACATTTTGTCAGCTGTTGAAAATGCAAGGTTAAAAGAAACTTTGACATTTTAAGTAACTGGTTACTCCAAACTGATGAGTGTGAATAAGAGTAATATTTTCTAGACTAAAGTTTCAAACCTTTTATCTAGGTTTGATTGATTGTTGATCATTAAATTCATAAAGAAATATTGAATTAGAGGATTTGAGATTTTGGTTTAATTTCAGGATGGTCATTTTTGTATAAAAAGAGTAAAAAACAATGTTGTGCAGAAGAGCCAACTCTGGGTTATGCCATCTGTCAGGAGTAAGACAGAAGTGTTCCACCTTGATGAATCTAACAACATCCACATGTAAGATCTCTAATACATTGCCTCTTTGCTAACAGCTCTCCTACAAACAATATAACTGCCAGCTAAAACTAGCAGTTTGTAAGTGTGCAGCGCACACCACAGGAAAGGATAAGGTTTTATAATGAAAACGGGTCAGCTGATCAAATGTTAAATAAAAGAAGCAGCAAAGCAACAGGATAACATAGAACTGGAAACTTCCTAAAATAAGATGAAAAAGAACAAATAATAGATAAAATTGTTCTAGCTGACATGCAGAATAATGCTCCAACAGCAAGGAAACAAAAGAGAACAATTAAAGGGGCAAAACTGAATGATGATCAAATTTTTCAAGTAAATAGACAAACCTATTCTACCAAAATCCCTGTAAGGCAGCTGCAATTTTGACACATGGATATTGGTCAATGTGTCAACAGGGAGGAAAATTACTATCTTACTACCAAATATGGATTAAAATTATGTATTAAAAATGAAATTCCTACTTAAAATTTTTGTACTGCATGACCAGTCTATGTTAAAAACAATCCTCAAGGAAACATGAGGCCAAAAAGAGGAAGTTTCCCAAAACTTCCTCTTTCAGATGGAGTAGAGAGACAGGGGAGACTATGGGAGGGTACTAGCAGAGAAACTATCATCCTATCATTTCAGGAACACAATGACCTGCGCAGTTCGGTGGACACATTGTGGCTGCGCTGCATTTGATAGTCTGTCATACAACGTATTAATACGCAAAAAAGAGCTGCAGTGATCTGTATTTGTCTGTGTTTAATTTAATTCCAATAAAAACTTGTTTCCCCTGTTTGATACTGTTTTATTCTTACAAACACCTTTGTATTTAAAATATTTTTTAACAGGTAGGATATTCTAGTAAAATGATTAGTGCATACATCCAAGGCTTTTCATTTTAAACGGGTAGAATATTCAGATAATATTAGTAGTATAATTCTAGTAGTGTATATGTGCAATTTTAGTCTTGTGTGTGTGCAAGAGAGAAAACAAAATGCATGCACGTGCAATATTAGTTTATATGTGCAATCTTAATCTTTTATGTATGCGTGAGAAAGAAAAATTGTATGCGCTTGTGATATTTTAATAGTGTATATGCGCAATTTTAGTATTTTGTGTATGTGTATGAGTCTTTAGTAGTGTATGTGAGACAAAACATAGCCAACGGCCCCTCATACTATCAAGTGCCACACATCTTCACTAATTCCAGGGCTCTACCTCAACATGGGGTTTCATCTTGGCAGGGGAAACGTATACAGACAAATTTTTCCTCAGTGTGTGCATAAACAGGATACTGTGCCTGGAAAATCCTTTCCCACACAGGAGCAAAACTCAAGTTGATTAAAAAAAAAAAAAAAGCCAAATACTCTTCATGACAACATCCACATCGTAGCACCAGACACTAGAACGAGTGTCCAGATAAGCAATTTATTTGTCTTAGTACTAACTAACAAGACAAATAAAGGATGCTAAAGTATGTGACAAATTTGCTGAAATCAGAAGTTTATTTCAAAAAACATTTCTGTCATAGTCCGTATTCAGGCCTAAATGCAAAATTGAAACTATTGTATTAACATTCTGTCAATAAAGCCAGATTTTTCATTGTGGGATCAGTTTTTACTTATTGCATGAGAATTTCTCATCCCATATTTCAGCCATCTTTATGGAGCAAGGAGGACCCAAATATTGGAGGTCAGTGTGAAAGTTTTTCTGGTTCCTACAGACTGAAGCAAGTAAAACCTGGGACTGAGTCTAAACTTGAACACAAAGCACAAATACAATAACAACCACGTTACTTGATCCCACATGTTTGTGCTCACTTTAGCTTTATAGGATGGGATCAGTTTGTGATCACATTCATGAAAACAACATGGATATAAAAGAACCGGCGTTTTCTGTGAAATATTACCCACAGAAAAAATGCTTGGGATTTTATATCTTTTACGTTCAATCTTGTCCTCTCACAGGTCTTTTTTAATAACACACTTGACATTTATATTTTCCAGCAAGAAGCTAAGCAAGAAACGATTTATGTCACCAAAAGCTTTTGAACAAATCAATGCAACTATTTGTAATTGCTTGTCTCATAAGATTAAAAGTGCTTAGACTTGATCTCTGTCTTCTGTTTAGTGGCTAATGTGACCTCACACCTCTGTCATTAAAAAATAAAAAATCCTCATGTCAACATAAGCTTCCAGCTTCGTGTTGAATTTCTGGGATTTTAATGCAGTTACAATTTACAGCTTATCAAAGGCAGTTACCTAAATTGCTGTTCAGGAAAGATAGTTAAACTGTCTTTTTAAAATGATAATT